>NW_025535444.1:0-98022 GCF_020615455.1 Coregonus clupeaformis | reverse complement strand
CAGGTGGAAGGTGGCAAAAGATACACATGTTTATCAGACGTAGAATATCCGAAGATGGGGTCTTCTCACAAAAATGTCTGGCTGTCTACGGAAAGGGGGTCTCACGAAAGCGATGGTGCTCTCACGTTTTGCTCTCATTTAGTATGACTCGTCTGAAGGTGACCAGGTACCTGATAAAAAGATGGAGGTGGAAGTATAGATGTAGTTTGTACCCTACCCCAAGAGGATACATTGTTGTAAAAAAAAAAAAAAGAGTATAATGATATTTCCTACCTTTCTCATATCTCTGAATAGCTGGTTCAACCTTGTTCCTTAAGATCAATTTTTTCTTTTTGCCATTCTTTGGATATTGTTATTCATTATGTTTTTATGGAGCTGTAGTGGTAAAGGCCATATTAATAAGCTTGACTTACAGGGGTTAAGCACTATCAAATTAAATACAATGTTATTCGTCATGCTTCGTAAACAGCAGGTGTAGATTAATAATAAAAATGCTTTACTTACGGGTCGCGTCCCAACAATGCAGAAAATAGAGAA
Source organism: Coregonus clupeaformis (assembly GCF_020615455.1). Classification (NCBI taxonomy): domain Eukaryota; kingdom Metazoa; phylum Chordata; class Actinopteri; order Salmoniformes; family Salmonidae; genus Coregonus; species Coregonus clupeaformis. The sequence goes on along the minus strand of NW_025535444.1, from coordinate 97,485 downwards.
ATTATAGAAAAGTAAAACACTTAATAATTAAAGTAATAATAAATACAATGAGTAACGATAACTTATTTCTACACATGGGGGTACCAGTACTGAGTCAAGGTGTAGGGTCTGGGAGTAGTGAGGTAGATATGTCCATATATTAGGAATAAAGTGACAGATAGTAAGCAATGCTTGTAGCATATGTGATGAGTCAAAAGGTTAGTGCAAAGAGGTCAATGCAGTTAAAATAGTTGTAAATAGCTACCCGGACTAACTATTTAGTCTTAGGCAGGGTACAGAAGCTGTTCAGGGTCCTGTTGTTTCAACGGTAGCTGGTGCTTATGTGTGGTAGCAGAGAGAACTGTCTACAACAACCAATTTATTAGGTCTTTGACCTACCTTAGAATCATGGATGGCAGGAGCTCGGCCCCAGTGATGTACTGGGCGTGCACTCTTTCTCCTCTCTGTAGCTTTTCAAGCCTCCTGAGGGGAAGAGGCATTGTCGTGCCCTCTTCACATTCAGTGACCTGTGTGGATGCAGTGTCCTTAGTATACACAGGAGCAGACTCTCACCCATCCACTACTGCCATAGATGTGTGTACTCGGCCTTCCGTTTCCTGTAGCTGATCAGCTCCGTTGTCTTGCTGCATTAAGGAGAGGTTATTTGTCCTGGCACCACACTGCCAGGTCTCGACCTCTCTGCCAAACAATATCACTTCATTCATCGGTGAGACTACCCTTGTCTAGGGCTAGGCCTACACATTTAGTTTTAGCCTGTATTAGAAGGCAAGCAGTCAATGAGGGCACAGACCAAGCTATTACATATTGGGCACAAAAACAGAAGGTGCACCAGTGTCGACCTGGATTTACCAGGCCAGCAAAGTGACAACGCCCGGCATGGCTTATTGCATTGGAGTGAGATGTAAGGATGTGATGGCTTTTGAAGTGTGAGAACCTTTATTTGATAATTTATAATAGGCCTGGCGCGTGTGTTGGTGACAGGTGGGTGAAGCATGCGCTGCGCTCAGGCTCCTCTCATCAAAGGTGCCTGGAAATGGTTGTGGGCCAGGCCCGAGCCATGTGTCTCCAAGACCTGGCTCTGGCACTCCACCTAGATACACATCTGTCTGCGTTGTGGCTCGTGTCGCCAGTGCCTACATTTCATTATCAGCTTTAAGTGGGTGAAAGCAACAATGAGGTGCAGGGTTTTAGGGGAATTAAGGAAAACGAAAATGATCTGCATGAGGCAGGAGTGATATAGTAGATGTGATAGTAGATGCAGGTATTTTGAAAATGTTGGGACTAGTTTTAAGGATGCATAATGTGAATAAGATGTGGGAATAATGAAGATTAATAGGAACTTGGTAAGATTCATATATAAAAACAGGTTCATTGCGATTAAGAACATAAATGCGATTCTAAAGTCTGTTTGTAGCCAGACATTGATTAAACTCTACTCAAGCATCAGAATCATAGCATTGGCATGTGCTTTTCTGCGCTCTGATCAAATCTCAATGTGTGATGATTGATTATTTGGATTATTAATTGGTTTGTTATTAACTAAGCAAATCCTCATCCATTGTAAGCTTAGGGCTTCTGTGCCCTTCCATCGGCCTTTCATCCATGGTCGTTTGTTTGGCATCATCTCGTCTGGATTAAGGTACACTCATGAAAACTAGCTACCAATTGATTATCTTTTCTGACAAGCAAACAGCAAGGAACAAACACAAGAGATGTGAATTGCTGTGCCTGTCTCTCTTCTGAGGTTGCATGAAGCAATTGAAGGGCAAACCCCAATGTTGGTCTAAAGTGATGCTTTTACTTTTACATGTATTAAGATGGGCATATCAACATATCAATTGAAAATGGCTGCTATTTTTGGTTTTCAAAGTTCTGCGTAGAATAAAAATGTCCCTCGCACATCCACACGCATTCGTACAGTACACCCTCAACTGTATTTTTGGTAAAATCAATATATGAGAGGACTTTGATAATCACACTGACTATAACTTCTTCGTCCTGTTTCTGTTTCAGTCCACCAAATATTGGGTTAAGCTAAAAACACCCATATGATTAACATGTCCTCCCCAAGAAGCCTTTCTGATTACGAGAGGCAACTGTGAACTGTCACAACATTTGCAGCCAAAATCTATTTGACCTCTCTAGTCCATAGTTACCTAGAGTTCCACAGGTTTAAGAATTTGCTTCCCCAGGGTGAAAAATGCAAGCTCCCAGTTTACATTCAGACCTTGCCAGTTGACAGTGCTCCCATGAACAATTCCAGCAGAGAGATTTATCTCTCTGACTAGTCTGTTTGATTATTTATGTCCTTGTTCGAGACACACTTTGTTGTGATCTTGTTTTGAGTTTGATTGTACTTAAGAAATGTACAGAAAAGCATCTGAATATATATTTCCATTTGCCTACTGTACATAAAGAAACTGTAGCACAGTAATTCATCAGAGCTGTATTATTATATGTGGTGTATCAACACCATCTGATGGTGGCCTGAGATCACTACATGTTGCCTTGAGCGCTGCACTACAGAGCTGGGGAGGGTTTCAGTGCATCAAGCTCGGAGTTTCTAAAACCTGCCATTACACTTTACTGTTTTAAAATCTGAAGTATTAACAGAATAGGATCAAAGGAGGAGCTCAGCTTTCTCTATAAAACAATCCAAACTTTATCGATACAACCTCCTTTATCTCCAAAAAAGCCTGAAACCTCCTTTAATGTAAAGTGTCTTCTTTCACACATCAGATAACCAGACATAATGCAACTAAGACCACTAGCAAACAAACCAGGAATATCACAACTGGGGTGATGCAGAAAAAGGACATTAATTTGTCTTACCTGAGAGGCCACAACACAACTTAACAGAACTAGTTTGAACCAATCGGCGAAGAGAAGGCTTGGCTGTCAAGAAAAAAGCATGGAAAGATCAATGGGAATCAGGAACCACTGAATAAGTGAGATAAATGTTCAAATAATTATTAAAATGGAAGGTGTTGTTGCCCGTAGAAGTTAATAGGACTAGAATTCAGACATTGTACACAAAGCCAGCATTCAAGCCAGCAGAGGATGCATGCTTATGTTGGCTACCAGCTGTATTATGGATAAATTGATTCAGATAATATACATTAGAAAAGCTGGTGTTGTATATATGACAAATCAAATCTTACAAGTAATGCTTTGGTAATGGTTGTGGTTTGCTCTAGTTTAATTCAATATGGAAAATATGCAAATTATTTGCATCCTGTAATTCAGTTACTGCAATCAGTCTCATGCTCATAAGCGAAGTCTTGCCATCCTAATGTTGTATTATGATTTGATACAAATATTGATAACAAGTTTGTTAAGCCTTAAATGTGTAAGTATTAAATGGGTGTAATCTTCTCCAGGCTTGATATATAATATTAGATTTAATGAGGACAAAATATACAGTCGTAAAAAATGTCTTTAGTCACCACCAACTGTGCAAGTTCTCCATAAAAAAGTGAAGAAGACTGTAATTTTCATCATAGGTACATCAACTATGAAGAACAAAATAAGGGAAAAATCAAGAAAAAATCACATTGTAGAGGATTTTAATGGAATTAATATAAGTCAATAATTGGAAAATATAGTATTTGGTCAATAACAAAAGTTTCATAATGCTTTGTTATATACCCTTTGATGGCAATGACACAGTTAAGCGTTTTCTGTAAGTCTTACAGGTTTTCTTACTGTTGATGATATTAGCCCATTCCTCATGCAGATCTCCTCTATAGCAAAGTGATGTTTTTGGGGCTGTCGCTGGGCAACACAGACTTTCAACTCCCTCCCAAGATTTTCTATGGGGACAGGTCTGAACTGGCTAGTCCTCAAACCTTAAATGCTTCTTAACTTATCAACATGTTGCCAGTGGTGTGTTGAGGATCTTGTTGTCATCCTGAAAGACCCAGCCACGTTTCATCTTCAATGCCCTTGCTGATGGAAGGGGTTTTAACAAAATCTCACGATACATGGCCCCATTCATTCTTTCCTTTACGGATCAATCGTCCTGGTTCCTTTGAAAAACATAGCCCCAAAGCATGATCTTTCCACCCCCATATGCTTCGCAGTAATTATCAGTGTTCTTTGGATGCAGCTCAGCATTCTTTGTCCTCCAAACACTGACGAGTTGAGTTTTTGCAAAAAGTTATATTTTAGTTTCATCTGACCATATACATTCTCCCAATCCTCTTCTGGATCTGTCCAAATGCACTCTAGCAAACTTCAGACAGGCCTGACATGTGCACACTGGCTTAAGCAGGGGACCGTCTGGCACGAGATTTGAGTGCAGCATTAATTGTGTTACTGATGAGTCGGCTTTGTTAGTTGGGTCCCAGCTCTCTGCAGGTCATTCACTAGGTCCCCCGTGTGGTTCTGGTTTTTGCTCACCGTTCTTTGATCATTTGACCAAATTGAGATCATGCGTGAGCCCCAATCGGGGAGATTATCAGTGGTGTATGTCAACTCATTTACTAATAATTGCTCCACAGTTGATTTCTTCAAACCAAGCTGCTTACCTATTGCAGATTCAGTCTTCCCAGCCTGGTGCAGGTCACAATTTTGTTTCTGGGGTCCTTTGACAGCTCTTTGGTCTTGGCCATAGTGGGTTGGAGTGTGACTGTTTGAGGTTGACAGGTGTCTTTTATACTGATAACAAGTTCAAATGAGTGCGTCATCTGGTAATGAGTGGAGGACAGAAGGCTGAAGAGTTACAGGTCTGTGAGGCCAGAAATCTTGCTTGTTTGTAGGTGACCAAATACTTATTTTCCACCATAATTTTGATAATTCATTAAAATCCTACAATGTGATTTTTCTGGGTTTTTCACCTAAATTGTCTATCATAGTTGACGTGTACCTGAGTAAGTACAGGCCTCTCTCATCTTTTGATGGAGAGCATACAATGAATGGTAGCTGACTAAATACTTTTCCCCCACTGTAATTAACATTGGCATAATGGAAATGGCACATAAATGATACACTCATAAGTTTGATTATGGCTGGTTCAGCCATCTATTGCAGTAATAAAATGGTCATTGCCTTCAACTAAGCAGAACAACATTGACCAGTACTGTATACATTTACATTGTAGTATTCATTCACAATATCCATTTCAGAAGTGTATTCAAGCAAAACTAATTGGCCTCCAAATCATTGTTATCTGCAATTTAATCATATCCAAGCGTTTGTTTCTCAATGTTTATAATGTAAGTCGAGGTCAGCTAAATGAGGATATCACCCCACACTAACCGTCCTTACCTGTAGCAGAATAATTTTTTAGAGTACACAAACTTCAAACAATACAATATGTTCTGTACTGATTTAAACATTATCATAAATCAAGTAAATACATTATCATTTTACTACTTTACCCTTTATAGTAAATCTCAGCATAGTGATACCAATATTTGGTTAATTTACAAGAGAATTAAAGCCTGGGAGTTCAATGCCAAACTCATTTGACGACATGCTTTAGACACAGTAGACCGGGACTTGATTAGCAATGGCGATGTGTGGCTCATTCATTCTCGATAAATTGACCAGTTCAGCTAAACATAACACCACACTGGAGGACACAAGCTTACAGAATACAGTCCAGTACAGGGTTGCACATTCTAAAACATTATTCATCATTCTTAAATGTTCCCAGAAATGCTGTAATAATGACGTCTAAGTAATCTTCCATATGGACTTGAAGATGTAGTGATGGTGTACAATTTATCATTTTATTAAGAGTACTGAATTGTTAACTATGCCAGTTAACAATAATTCTAATATCTTCAAACAACTAGCTGTCGCTCTCATTAAAACCATGATAATCTGATGTTCAAAGTGCACTGTTGGTGGTGTGAGGGAGGCTGCAATGTATCTGCTATAACACTAGGTGTCACTATAATCTAGGAATTGCTGATAGTTACATTACCTCTCGTGACAATCAAGAAGCTCTTGAATTGCTTTCTCAATGTAGAAGTCAGTGGCCTGGGCCATGGAGCAGATATCTACCAATGCATTTAATTTGACAACAGAGTGTAAATGAAATTATTGCTTTCAAGAATTTACACCCAAGCATCCAACATTGTGCTTTCAACCCAGGAAGCTGCTTTAAATATTTTTCTGATGAATATTGAAGTACTTTGAGGCAGAAATCTGAAATTAACCCATATTTTAGCCTGCAAAGCTGTTTTGTGGTCTGCACTGACAATCATAATTTGTTTTTCTCTGGTATGAATATGAGTGCCATGACAGACTGTACATATAAATACATACTGAAATTATTCGAATTGTTTTCCTATAACTCACTCTATAAAGAAGCAAAACCAGAAGACAAAGGATTGTATAACTCTGTTTAATAATGTTGCTCATCTACCCTGTCTCTATTTTCTACACCAACAGTCTGAATAATTAAACAACAATCCAGTCAACAATTCTGATCCAGAAACACTTTCTATGTGCTCACTAGATGTTGCTCCTTATGGGTTTTCTTATATATTTCATCCAATCCATCAAGCTGTGTGTACTGTATATATGCTGTAAGGTTGCTCTACAGACCAAATATTGCTGCAGAGAGGCCTGCGGTACTGAAGGCCTCAACCAGCTCCCATAAAGCTAGCGCTCCAGTAAAATGTATGTGAATCCATAGCCTGGATAGCAGCCCTTGACAAATTCTTTCCAAACAAACATGCAATTAATAAACATAAAATCCAGAATCCAGAACATTTTAGAGGCAGAATAAATGATAAATGTTATTCCTACACCACCTCTGTCCATAACCCAACTTGATAAAAAAACACTAAACATTGAAATGTAACCATTATCTGGTCAGTGAGTTTAGTTCAGACCTTTTCTTCTAGAGTTCAATGGCTTTGAGGGGGGAGAAAATTGAGGATGATCCAACACATTGTGTTGACTCACAATAATTACCTAAATGACTGAGTACAAGAAGAATAAAAATAAACAGAATAAAAATATTTTCAACATGCATACAGTACATTGGAAGTAATAAAACCCTTTACTTTTTCCCACACATTTTGTTACGTTACATTCTAAAATGGATTGAATTATTTATTTTCCTCATCAATCTACCCACAATACCCCATAATGACAAAGCGAAAACAGTTTTTAGAAATGTTTGCTAATTTCTTACAAATAAAACAGAAATGCCTTATTTATAGTATTCAATTTTGCTAACTCGAAATTGAGCTCAGGTGCATCCTGTTCCATTGATCATCACTTGAGATGTTTCTACAAATTGATTTGAGTCCACCTGTGGTAAGTTCAGCTGATTGACATAGTTTTGAGCCTGTCTATAAGGTCCCACAGTTGACAGTGCATGTCGAAACCAAAGCCAAGCCATGAGATCGAAGAATTTTCCGTAGATGCTCAGGGCAGATGTGTGAGGCAGATCTGTGGAAGGTAACCTCGCTGTTGTTCTGCAGTTCAGAATTCCCCAAGACCAGTGGCCTCCATCATTCTTAGTGGAAGAAGTTTGAACCACAAACTCTTCTCGGCTAGCACCCGGCCAGCTGAGCAATCGGGGAGAAGGGCCTTGGTGAGGAGGTGACCAAGGCATTGTGCCAGACAGAGCTCCAGAGTTCCTGGTGAAGCCAAAACCTTCCAGAAGGACAACCATCTCTACACAGCACCAATCAGGCCTTTGCATATGGTAGGCTGGCCCAGGCGGAAGCCCTCCTCAAGTAAAGGCACATGACAGCCGGGGGTTGCCAGCCATCTCAGGACTCTCAGATGTGAAGGCAAAAGTTCTCTGGTCTGATGACAAGATTGAACTCTTTGTGAATTCTGTGTCACGTCTGAAAGCTGCACCATCCCTACAGTAAGCATGGTGGTGGCAGCATCATGCTGTGAGATCTTTTTCAGTGGCAGTGACTTGAACTACAATTCAGGATCAAGGGAAGATAACACCAAGTACAGAAGTCCTTGATGAAACCTTTTCCAGGCGCTCAGACCTCAGGACTGAGGTGTATTCTCCTTCTGAGCAGGGTGGCAGCCTAATCACAAACAGAACCTTAGCATGAGGTAAGCCCGGCACAAGTCTGTAGTCATAATTGGCCAGCGGTGGACTTAACCCATCCTCTAACCTCTCTGAGAGACACAAGAAAATAGCTGTGCAGCGACACTCCCCATCCAACTGGCCAGAGTTTGAGAGGTTCTTGAAGAAAGAATGAAAACTCCCCAAATACAGGTGCGCCAAGCTTGCCAGCGTCCTTACCGAAAGCTGGGAAGGCTGTAATCACGGTCAAGTGCAGCTGTAAGTGCGATGAGGTCTGAATACTTATGTAAATGTAATATTTCTTTGTATTTTTATACATTTGCAAACATTTCTACAAACCCATTTTTGCTTTGTTACTTTAAGATAATATGTTTCTTAGATTAGTAAGGAAAGCATAAGTTTAATCAATTTTCAGAAGTAGGCTGTAATGTAACAAAATGTGAAAAGTCAAGGGGTCTGATTACTTTCTGAATTACTGTAGTATGCAACAAGGCATTAAAGTAATACTGAAAAAAATAGAATGCACTTTGGCCCTAAATGAAAGCCTTGCGTTGAGGTAAATCAACTTTGACATCACTGAGTAACTGCCTCCTTATTTTCCAGCATGGTGGTGGCTGCATCATAGTGTGAGTATACTTGACATGGCAAAGACTTGAGTTTCAGGATGAAAAGCAGGATAAACTGGCACACAGGAAAAATCTCAAAACCTGCATTGGGTTTCCTACAAAAAATATTTATTCTTGTTCTACTTTACATTAGTATTTTGTGTAGATCATTACGAAAAGTACAATTAAGTACATTTTTATTAGTTTATAATAATAAGTGTGCTTTAAAAAATCAGGGGGGTGTAGACTCTCTGGGCTGTATATTTAGTAAACAAACCTTGATTTAAGCACAGAGGAATATCAGTCAGCCATGAATAGTTATCTCATTATGAGTTTTTGAATCATTGTATATCCTAAAACCTCCTCACAGGTAACTCTGATCCATACATAATCTTATGTAAAATGATAACAGTTTGCTTGCCTCTTGTAAATGTAGCTGTTCTTATAATTTGCAAAGGAAGACACAGATGGGGAAAAATATTTGATAATACCCAATTCTTCAGTTCTCATAAAAGATTGAGAGAGGCCTGTAATTTTCTAGCATCATGGGTACACGTCAACTTCTGGCAGACAAGTGAATTGCCAGAAAATCATTATGTGATTTTATCAGATTTATTGCAAATTATGGTGGAAAATAAGTATTTGGTCAATAACAAAAGTTTCTCAATACTTGTTATATACCTTCTATTAATACACAGATCAGTTTTTCTGTAAAGTCTTTCAGGTTTTTCTTACTTTATTTTGCCCAATCATTTGGCCATTCTCCATGCAGATCCCCTCTATAGCAGTGATGTTTTGGCGGGGCTGTCAGCGTGTGTACTCAACTCCTCCTGTCTTTCCTGGGGTTGAGATCTGGAGACTGGCTAAGTCACTCATAATTCTTCTTCTGACCACTCCTTTGTTGCCCGGGCGGTGTGTTTTTGGGATCATTGTCATGCTGACCCAGACATGTTTACTTCCTTCAATGCCCTTGCTGATGAAGAAGTTTTCACTCAAAATCTCACGATACATGCCCATTCATTCTTTCCTTTACACAGGATCAGTCGTTCTGGTCCCTTTGCAGAAAAAACATTTGGTGTTTTTACCCCCATGTTGGCAGTGGGTATGGTGTTCTTTGGATGCAACTCAGCATTCTTTATTGTCCTCCAAACAATCCGAGTTGAGTTTTACAACGAATTTATATTTTGGTTTCATCATATATACCGCATTCTCAATCTCTCTTCTGGATCATCCAATTCACTCATATAACTTCAGACAGGTTGACATTCTTTTCCAAGCCAAAAGCAGGGGACACCGAAATCTGGCACTGCAGGTTGAGTCCTAGTAAACCTTCAACATTCTGATGTACACCTTTATCTTTGGTCCAGCTCTCTGCCCAGTCATTCCACGGGGTTGTGTGGTTCTGGGATTTTTGCTCACACGTTCTTGTTGATCATATTTGGCCCACAGGGGTGAGATCTTCGTGGAGCTGATCAGGGAGATTATCAGTGGTCTTGTATGTCTTCAACTCACTAATAATTGCTCCAGGTTATGATTTCTTCAAACCAAGCTGTACCTGTGCAGATTCAGTCTTCCCAGCCCTGGTGCAAATTCCTACAATTTTTGTTTCTAATTGTCCTTTGGCTCTTTGGTCTTAGCCCATAGTTGGAGTTTGGAGGTGTACTGTTTGAGGTTGTGGACAGGTGTCTTTTATACTGATAACAGTTCAAACAACATTAATACGAGCATACTTACAGGTCTGTAAATAAACTGCTTGTTTGTAGTTATTATAGCACATACTACCGCAATTTCAAATAAATTCATTAAAAATCCTACAATGTGATTTTCAGAAAAAACTTCAATTTGTCTGTTATAGTTGGCCGTACCTATGAAGTGCAATTAATCTCTCATCTTTTTAAGTAGGAAACTTGCTACAATTAATTGGCTGACTAAATACTTTTTCCCCACTGCCTTCTGTGGAAACTTTCTAAGTTAACAGTAAACTCCCAAGTGCTGATACTCTCAAAGTTTTATATAGTAAATACATAAGACATCTGATCCTTTGGGTACTTTAGATTATCACACAGGTGTCTGTAATTATCAGCCCTCTGTAAGCGCATCCACATATAAATACAGTAAAATAAATAAACATTTAATGACAGCTGTCTAAGCATTCTCCTAAATATAAACCATCACCTTAGTGAAAACCATTAGTGTTTATTATGAGGTTTCAGCATGAAATATCTTTATATTTTATTACAATTTACTATCTTATATGTACTGTATTTGTTATAAATGTTTTAGTCTAACTGGTGACAGTCATGAAAAAAGTCAATAGTTGGAGGAGTTGTAGAGTTAATTGAAAACCTAATTATAGGCATTATCATCTTAGGAGCCATGTGTTCTCACATTTGATAATGCTGCAGAGCAAACCCAGATGGCGTATTTAATAACTGCAGAATTCATCTACATCAGCAGTGTTGTAATAAAATTTAACACTCTGTGTTTCAGTAAATTGACAACATTTGTTACTAGTCATTTAATGGGCCGGCTCTTATAAGTGACTTACAGTTAGTGAATATATATGTTGCTTTATTTTTATACTGGCCCCCATTGAGATGACCACAACCTGAAGTACAGCGCATGTCTATCAACTGAGCTACATCCCTGCGGCCATTCCCTCCCTGCAGACGCTTGGCACAGTGTGCGCCATGAGTCTCGGTCGCGGCAGCTCGACAGAGCCTGGATTCAACCAGGATCTCTAGTAGCTGTGATTAGCACCTGGTGTGCCTTGAACCTCTTGCTCAGGGTATCTGATAATCTTGAATTTACTGGTGCTTAACAATCAATCTACCAGTTTATTATAGCATAATAGAGCATGGCTAACATTATGCTGTAGTCTGTCATGCAGGTCTGTTGATAATTGGAAGGAAGTGAAACCTAGCTATATTGGCTAAAATGGTTGAAGACTCTGACATATGAATTAATAAACAAACTCTGTTCATTTCAGTTTACATGCACATTGTTATACATACTACTAACAAAAAAACTATACTAATTCAAAATTTTTAATACACTATACCCCTTTCCAAACTACTTTTTGTTGTAATATTTCCTATAACTGAATAATTTTCAGTTTGGCAGGCAGATTCTAATATTTAGCCTGTGCGGGTCATGCTTCTGCAAATGCATGAACAGGCCAATAGTGCTAATTTCTTAGCCAATGGTTCTATTCCACAATTCTTAGCTGATACAACCTGTGATAGAAATGAGTACTGATTTAGCTACTCTGAAATACCATATGTTGTTATTACAAAATTAATAATTGTTCAAAATCAGCTCACCTCTTCCACAATAGATTCTGTTATGGCGCATTACAGAGGTTCTACAGACTGATAATTATTGTTCATTTGTCTGGGGCAATTGGGATTCCACAATGTTGAGACCCTGATTAAGTTGAATCATAAAGTGACACTCCAGTAAGCACTGAAATTCTGCTGTGATCATGAAAATAGTCTTTTTTGCTTGGTGTAATTCCCATGGCTGTGAAATGCACACATGATATATTCATCTCCAGTCAACTCTATACCATGAATCATACATTATATGGAAACTAGTTTTCCCCAGCTGTTTTTACAGATAAAGAGGAGGAAAGAATGCCAGACAACCCCCAGCCATTTAGTAGGTGTGTGGCGCTGTATCCTAATAGCAGACAGTAAAGAAAGAGAAGTAGAAAGCATAGTTCATGACAAAAACATCTTAATTCCGAATTTCTTACAAACTCAGTTACTTCAACCGAACTTTATTTCAAGTAGGCCTATGGCTGTACACCAAATAATGTAAAACAAATAATGTAACAAAAACTGTTGCTTGAATGAAAATTAAATTTCGATCAATAAAGCATTGATAAATAAAATCATATAATATAACTAGTTTACTGAAATATCCAACATATTAACTTTACAAATTGTCATCTAACTACATTAACTGACAGAAGTTACAATACCCATATCTTGCCCTGAACTTATTTATTCCCTGCATATATACTTCTAATGTACACAGAGCCATTCTCATAGTGTTTGTATTTCATTATCAGTTGACGGCACCATACCTATTAGCAGTTTGTCTTGTCAAACCTGATGTATTAAACATGAGTTGAATCCAACTCACTATTTATGTATGGGAATTTCAAATAGATTGACTCTTCAGCAGCATTGCAGGTTCTTAAAGCGGCTTATGGTGGTTTTATGTGCTGAATAACAAGGTTACACAGCTTTACTTGGTTTCCCTCGCCCAAGCAGGTCCTAAGTAGATTCGGATTATCTTATACAATGAAAGAAAGGCATATAATCCCGTTATATTATCTTGAGATATAATTACCACAGTGTTTAATAAACTAAACACATACTGGCAAATATCAAGCATTAGCTCAAGCATGACGTTTAGCCAGAAAGGAATATCGTACTTACGCTCTTAAACATCCTGCTGAAACTGCTCTCCCTCACAATATATAAAAGTGATTGATTGCTTCTTTGTAGAGGGTAAAATAAAATTCCATCAAGATCCATTTGGTTCTTTCAATGAAAAGATATACTACTGAGTCAATAGCAAACCTTTTTGAAATATTCTGCTCTTTTTTGTGAGCTTACATACTGCCAAAAAGCACATCAACCTGTTTGATCAAACAACGACCCCTCATTTTTGAAGCATGTCTGATGAAAAATCTGACATAATACCCGCTATATATTACTTGGTCTAGAAAGGGCGGTTAGAAATAGAGTTTTCAACAAATAAAAAGGAAGATTTGAGGTTACAGCCAGACAGGAGTAAAAGCAGCGTATCTCTGCATAAGTGAAGATTCTCAAGCAATCAGTAGCCTGTTTAAATCTTTCAATAGAGGGCTGCTCATTTGCATAATCACTTGCTCTTGCCTCTCTGCATCTCACATGCTGGCACCAGGGCGGCTGCCAGTCGTAGCCCTGGATTCTCTGAAATGGAGTATATCTCAGCCGTGCTGTGTTCTCTCTCCCCATAAGCCTGCTCTATCTGGGCTCATTAGGCCTTTGGGTAATGGTGTCTGGCATCATTCTGTGCTTATCTAGGGCTGTTAGTATCAGCTGTTTCACACACTCCTTTGATGTTTAATGGTTACCTGATTGGGTAACTCCACATTTGCTACGAAAAAGTTATCATTTAACATGCAGTATATTTGCATTTGTTTATCTTCATGGCAAATACACTTTCTTGGTCGTTCTCTCCGTCATTTATTCTATGTCTAACTGGTTCCTGAGATACATTCCAGGTACAACTTCCAGGAACTCATGGTCAGTAATCTTATAAAACATCACTTTAGGCAAATCAGCGTCATGATACAAGTAATGATGTTTGCCAAATGGTGAGATTGTCCCTTGCATGTGCAAACCACCATTTTAAGTGTCCTGCTAAACCTGTCTGAGAGGAAGTCTAGATTGTCCTTTCTGAAGAAGCTTTCATTTGGCATCAACTGATGCGTTTTCATATTTAATGCATTTTTTATGACAGATCTTGTTGAATCTAAAACAATTGTATATATTATAAATGCTATGCAATAGTTAACAAAAGTACATGCTTCTTAATTACACTTAACAGATGCTCTGTTCTGCTGGCTGACAGAACCATATCAAAGAATGGTGTATCATTATTTCAGTGTAGATACAAAAGGGTGTAGCCATTCTATGTGAGGCTTGCAGACTATAACCTATTTTGTATGTGTCCTCTTTGATTCATTATCATCCTATAAGGTCCCATCAATTATGTCTATAACTGGGATGAACTGAATGGTTAACATGTTCCAGGATTTATATTAGGTGATGTAACACACATATGCCTTGCATATATGATTATCTCTTGTTTTGCATTTAGCTTGTTTTTAAATGAAAATTGCTGTTAAATGCTTTGCACATGAAATACAGGATACAATGTACCTTCCTCAGCCATACTTGCCTCTGTTTAATAGGAACTAATTTCAATATATAGAATGCTGAAAGGTGTAGTCTGACAGGTTAATTTGGGGAAGACAAAACCTGCCATGAGCACAGCCAGCATCACACTTGCAATTAGTTTATTATATCTTATGATAAACCATATTGGCATATACTATTTCAGTTCCACAGTTATGCTAAACAAGCAGAGCTAAAATGACCTCATTGTAGGGAAATGGGATACTAGTCAGTTTGTAGAACATATTCAACCAAATGTGTCTTCCACATTTAACCCAACCCCTCTGAATCAGATATTTCAGGTGGCTGCATAATCTCTGGATGTCATAGCACCTGAGAGCAGTTGTTGTTCTCTTGCACTCATTGAAAGACACAGATTCCTTCCACTTACTGCCATCTCATGAGGATCTGGACAAATATGGTTACTGGCCCAACGCTCATCACTAGGCTCCACTGTGGGTGGGATAAACATAGTTATAGTCTTTTATACTCTCTGTAAGCTGCCAGCCTTTCGTCTTCACACAGTCAGGTCCATAGTGTGGCACCCTTGATAAAATACAAAAAAATACTGTATAAAATAAATAGTACAAGATCCTTGATTTCCTGTGTCTGCGCTTATGAATTGCTCTCTTCAATTCAAACCACTGGTTTAAATAGGTTCAAGTCGGAGACAGAGATGGCCAGTTGTAAAATGTTGATTTTATAGTCAATTAAATTTTGTTTGTGTATTTTGATGTGTTCTTGTGGTTATTGTTTTTGCTGGAAGATCAGAGGCAATGGTTTTGGGCTAAAATGTCCTCGTGCTGGGTAAAGTTCACAATGCCGTTGATCTTAACAAGGGCCACAGGACCAGTGGAAGCAAAATAGCCCTATATCAAAAAACCACCACCACTCTTTACGTAGATCCTTTATGAGGGTACTTTTCTATATATGCTTCAGTTTTGGTGCCAAAAGGCTCTATTTTCACGTAATGTTTTCCTCCTGGGAGGCTAGTAATATTAATGAAAACGGGTGCCAATAGATCTTTATTTTTTATTTTAATTTTTTGTATTAGCATTAAACAAAATCTCTTTCTCTAGAGCAATTATATTAGTAAAAAATAATATATTTTCCATTATTGTTCCATACAATATACTCAATGTTATATTTATTTAAACAGTATTTTTGCTCATCTTGATCAAGGTGCCAATAATTGTGGACCTGATATACCTCAATTATTCCACAAATGTGCAGTATCAAGTTAACGCTCAGCAAGTCTAAGTGACAGTCCCTTATTTGAGGCTGTGACAAAATGCTCTCTGCTGGGTAGGGAGGTAGCTTGAGTTAACACTTGTGATTGTCAGGTAATTATAACATATTTGTTAGAGACACAAGGAGAGATGAAAGTTCACTCATTACCTGCCAGCAGTACCTCTCCCCTCCTTACTGGCTACTGAATGCCAGTTAGTGGAATCAAAGTGTTACAAGAGCATTTCGTTTAAATCAATCTGAATATTTATTCTTGAGATTATAGGGCATGATTATTTTATTGCTTCCAGATCAGTCGAAAAACCCATACAAGTTCACTCAACTGTTAACCTTGCAAATTGCTGTAAGGACAGGAATTGGGTTCATGCCATGGTTACACCATTAATGTTATTACAATTTCATTCGTATATAGAAAAATAGTTTCAAATCGCATGTTCTTGCACCTTGCAGCAGCCTGATCCTATTTCAAGATTACTAAGTCTTAATTTAAATTGGCACATTTAATTTACCTCTGCAGTCACTTCATTAATGATGATTGCTTTGTATGTGATATAATTAACTTTTGAAAAGGAGAAGGAAATATAATTGGACAAGCTATCAATTAAACAAACTTGAGCTGCCATGCCATTAATCAGAGGAAAGGTTCTGCACCCTCTCTTTCAGATGGAGGCCTGGCAATCAGGGGAAGGCCTGACATAAAGACAAGATATGCTCTCTTTCTCTTCACAATGTGGCCCTAATGTGAACAATGATGAGATACCAGTGCTACACTGTGGTTAATTCCATAGGCGTGAATTTCAGACAGTTTGAGAAAATAAAACATTTATTCCCAACATTGATGATAGGCAATCTTCGGCACTCTGTGGGCACAAGCCATCTTAAAACTACAAAATGGACATTCTAGGATATTTCACGCTTCAAATTAATAATGATTTGTGAATTATAAGTATTAAGTTAGGAAGGGTCAATGAAGATTATAGATTAGATTATTAGAAAAGAGTAGGTGTGTTGCTTGGTTGGAGTAAAAACGTGCACTCCTGTCACCACACAGAACCTCTTGGAGTAAATTCCCTTACTAGAAGGACTGCTGGTACTGGTTGAAAACCTTACAGCCATCAAAACCTGCCAAAATTAAACGGTGAGAACTATCTCAAAGACTAACTCACGGGTTGGGCATCTTAGAAATACAGTACCTTTTCTACCCAAAATACAAAAACTCCATAACTCTGCCAAGCTCTTCAGAAATCAAACAGCCATAAAGTGCAAAAAAGTAATATCAACCACTTGTGCTGCAGGGCTGCTCACGGCAAACACTGCCATCTACCAACTTGCTATTCACTCTTCAAAGGGATCTTTGAAGGGAGAACGAGAAGATGCTGACTGGTTACATGCCTGATTGTCACTTCAAGAAAGAAACACTGAGGACTGCAACATCTTGGAAATTTTATTTGGTGACGTCATTCAAAGTCTAGTTTTGATTTAATTGTTTGGAATTGTCAGCTAGAGGCTTTAACGACAAATCAACAACAAAAAATCATGTGGTTTTAAAGTTAAATCTTTCCATTAATTAAACATTACACCAAGTCTGATAGTTTCCTGCATTGATTAAAATGTCATATATAATTGTACCACCGTGGCGTCCAAACGTGTGATTAATAATTTTACTGGGTTGATTCAACAACGCCAGTCAGTCCGATTATTGGCACCCATGATGAAGATTAGCAAAAAAAATACTGTGAAAGGCCAGTGTACAAACCCTAAGCTATATTTCCAGATCCTTGATATCCTTTGTCAGGCTTATGCACTGCCCTCTTTAATTCAAACCTATAAGTTTCAGTGGGTTCAATTGAAGACAGACAGCTGTTACCAAAATGTTGAATTTTCATTAGTCAGTCTTGCCTGCATGTTTACCCAGTACTTGGTTATTCTCTTTTGGAAGGTCACTTCAACCAGTTTTCATTTATGCAGAAACCTTAGGCTAAATATCCTGTGTCCTAGTCTAAATTCCATGATTGTGATTGACCATCTTTGGGACCAAAGGATGGTGAAACGAAATAGCCCCCATAACATCAGAGAATACAAATTTTGCAGTAGATACTCTGGGTTGCTGCGTCATAGTATAATCTTCAAATACTAAAAAAGGTGTGCACTTGTGGCGAACTCCCTGTTCATGTGTCCAGCAGTAGCAGCTCCTGGACTTGCGCTAAACAGCCGTTGGCATGGTTCGTTCCGGTGCTATGATGGTAGCGCGAAACAAATCTTGTGCGCGATGATGACCGTTCACATGTGAGTGCCAGCATAATAGCTTCCGCATGCTCGCCTGTGATCGATTATGTTGGCATTACATTAATCACGGAAATGGTTCGTACTAATTATTCAGTAAGCATGCTGTTAAAAGCGAACCCAACTGTTAAGGCCCTGGGTTGATGGTGATTGAAAAAATTATATTAGTTCAAAGAGAAGAAGGAAATTATGCAGAAGAAATTGGCAAACAAGTCTGACCTCTCAATGATTGGTTAATGCTGTAAATTAGAAGTCGTTTTGCCATTCAGCGGTTATTACTACATCATCACTTTTCCCAAGCTAGTGAGCTGCAGAAATTACAATACAGGTTGCAGTCAGTATACAGATGGTGATTAATAATACATCCTTGAGCATCCAGACTAAAAGCACCTATGGTGGTTTAAAGCATTCTCTAACCTAACCTCAACTCTAGACTCAAGGTATGATATTGAAACAGTTGAAATAACTTTATAATTAACATTTGTTGATCCAATTACCATAACATTAAGTCATATGATGTTATTGTGAAGATAATTGGGGTGTATTTATGCATTTATAAAAAGGAATGTTATCGTTTTTAGCAAATCAAACAACACTGATTGTTTCAGAATGTCTTGTCCCATTTTGAGTTACCTTCATTAATATGGTCAAATGCAGCAAAAAAAGACTATGGCTGTGGCTCAAACAGGCTGACCTTCTCCAACTTACTGTGCACTACTACATCGTCATGTACACTGCAGTGCCTGGTTGAGGGTTGGCGAGAGGAATCTTTGCTTCTCTTCTAGTCTTTACATGATAAATCATTACTGTAATTGATTATTATTGTAATCAAATAATGTGTCAACACCGCCTTCCCTACAGACATGCACAGGTCTCTTCACAGTGCAATTCAAAAACCAATGCATGGAAATGCACAAAGATGTCTCTGGGCCAGCAATTGCATGTGAACTGTACCATCTCAATTATCAAGCAAACAATACAAAAGTGCCTGTCAGTTGACCAAACATCTCAGACTGTGATGCAGCCTGAAACATGTACATGCAGGCCTCATCATCTACCCACAATCCACATTATTTTAATTGTAATGACATATGTCGTTGTATTTTACATTTACTGTATTACCTGTTCTGATCATCATTATCATTCATTTCATTTACTTGTGTTCTAGAGACAATAACTAAACACATGCAAATCCAGAAACCAAATAGTTAATTGATACCAAGTCACCCATTTCCACAACGACCTTCTCAGTCTCCCGGACTTGAGCCCATTGAGAAAACCTGGTTGATTGAAGAAAGGCAGTCCTGCAGCGTGAGATGAGGATCATCAGAATCTGAAGTTTCTATGTGGAGGAATGGTCGGATCTACAAGCCTGGGCCAAGCAAAAACTGAAACTCATGATTATCTTATTTGAAATTGGCAATATCTATCTTAATATCTGGTTTAAACAACTTAATTATCATTCAAACAACAAATATCAGTTTGATCATTTATTAAACAGCTGAAAATGGTCCATGTCTCAAAAGTTTGGTGACAAGGACCCAGCATGGTCTCTCAATGAAATATCTGCCTACATGAAAACAATTCAAGGTTCAAGTTCATATACCTCAAATACCATTGTCAATAGACTTAGTCTCCTATCATGGGATTTTGTAATGAAACATACGCATTTTCAGTGGAACTCCATAAGCAGCCTAGGCTCATGCACTTACATTATGCTCTAATTTTCAACTAAGACATGATATTATGTCTATGTTGTATAAATGTATGGCATCATGTTTTCCTCCACAGACGATTGTGTAGGATTTGACATGTAGATTGAATCATAATATTAAGCTGATTAGAAACTCACACTGCGACATGTCTCCCATAATTATGGTGAAAATGTCATTCTACTCCTCCATCTGTACCATACTCCCATCTGCAGCACTGTTTCAGGCCCACCTTGACACCCCGCGCCAATATAAAGGACAAAGACTGATATCTGAAGGGGTTGTGAAGTGATAACAAGTCAAATATTTGGTTAAAAAACTATAAGGCATTACGATATTCAAAAGAAACAGATATTTTCACAGTTATAATCAATTCACAAGAATGTGATAAGTCACATATCATATATACCTATCTATTCTAACTATGTGTGATCCACCATACAAACAAAAACAATAAAACAATCAGTTAGAAGAGTAGATTCTAATGTGAGCTCAACCTCATTTTTGTCTCTCTCTCTCCTCCTTCCATTTGGTTTCCTACTCCCACTCTGATTCTGCCAGCTAATTAGATTAAGACATATAACACTTCTCTGACAGATCACAAAAGAGAACATATAGGGAAAATATGTGAATAATTGAACCTATTATTTAACACTGTTCTCTGAAGAGATGCTGAAAATGAGAGTGAGAGGAGTGGTGAAAAAGTGTCACATACTTTCTTAAAATTTCAAAAGATATGTTCATTTTGATTATTTCATCATTATGTTGAATATTAGTTCATTGAAATTTCCACGTTAGCGCGATCTACGTCACCATGCATGTGTTCTGATTATACATAAAATGACACTGACCCACAAATTAGAAAAACTCATCTCTTAGCTCCATGAAAATCCTTGAATGAAAGTTATCATACGGGTATTGATTATTCAATCAGATTATTTTGCCAGGAAGGTAGATATCTATAACTGTTATAAGCTCGTAATAGGACGCAGCCTGAGTTTCTCTCTGTACCATGTAGCTAAACAGTATGGTTTAGCTGCTCAACTAGCACTGTGCAATCTTCTGAACTCATCTGTTCTGGTTTGCACTCAGTGTACAGGGTGCAGCCATGTACACTGATGCAGTCATTGCTTTATGATATGGATGGGTTTTAGAAGCCCCAGGGATATAGGCAGGATCTAGTTAATCCCTTCTTGTAATTCCCTCTGTTTGTTTGGTTTGTGGTTTTACGTGGGTGCACCTTATACTGTACATTAGTCTCTGTAATGTCAAGATGGCGCTGGATCAATAACTAATCAGCACTGTCTAAATCTCTCTAGATCAGCAAGAATTGTATTTGTGAATGTAAATGCTAAGGCCCTCACCTCAAGCATCAGTAAATCTAACTATACCAGTGAGGACAGGTGGCAATCAACCTAAGACCATACAGACGAGGTCATGCTTCTCTGTGAGGTCACACACCACAACCACAAAGGAGACTCTATCAGCTGCTTGTTCCCACATGACAGTGGCTATGGTCCAACCATCACTAGTGGACTATCCTTAAGTAACCTTTGAACTCAATAATCACCCAAGTGGTTCTGGACACGATCACAGGCCCAAGTGTATGACCCAGCTGCACAGGCTGTTCATATCCCATTTAAAATGGAGCCATTGTTATCTATCCCCTGTTTATTAATATTAATTTGTAAATATTCTATGACATAACCTCTATTGTGTATTCTCAAGTGAACTATATTTATCATCTGGTTATTTGAGGAGGGTTCTTAATATTTAGAAGTGGTGATTGGGGCTACATTCTCAGACTTGGCTTCATCTTTCGTCTATATAGCTTCATAGGATTCCTTTCATCATGTAGAAACGTTAGTCAGAAATATCTTGCTACGAGAGGCGCTGGATGTTAACCAAACCATTAGTCAAATGAGCAGGACACAGTTCAAATCGCTACCTAAGGGTTGTCGCGTAGCACTGCTGCCACACCAATGTGTTAGATGATTGAATGCCTTACTGAAATATCTTAAAACTGCCAGAGGAGAGAGCCAAGTATTTGTCAGACAATGAGTTCACGTGTTCATCAGCCGTCATGGTTAACATTGAAGGGTAAAATTATGTATGTGTTCCATAGTAGGAAGGTTGATGTATACAATCTTTAGTCACTCTTTCTGCACTTGAATCATGGACAGGATAAAAACTCCTGGTGGCATTTAGTTTTCAGTAAATGGCACAACAGTCGGATTATCTGATGACATATATCAGGTACGAAAAGCCTCTTATGGTCAGAGATTATCTGTAATGTTAACTTCAGTTTTACTTCCTCTTTATTATGATCGCTTTTGTACACACAGTTCTGAACCATGAGTGAGTTTAGAACTTTGAGTAATGTACTAGTGCTTTTCTGTGGAGTGTTTCCCTGTATTATAGAAACTCAAAATGTTTGCTTCTTGAGCCTAATTTGCTAGTTGTATTAAGGATTCATACTTCTTGATATTGTGTTTCTAGATATTCCTTTAAGGATGCTCATTTTCTCAATCTCCTTAACGACACTTTGACTTTGATAAGTTATCCTATACTAAGTTCTTATAGTTTAGCTGCCATTCACTTGGTGCTCTAGTTCTAAATGTACATTTTCTTCTATAAAAAATACATTATAGGTTTGGGGTCCTAAATGGTACACAGGGTACTGAGGTGTCTAAATAACACAGTGATTAGCAGCATTGCTGTGTGGACTTTACCACAATGAATACAGGCTGAAAGGTAAACTGTGCCTTTGGATCTCTGTCTCTGCTTCTCTAAAATGTATCCTATACAGCCTAGTAGTAGGGCCCGTCTCAGCTCCAGTTCTGATGAATTTCATCACAATACACATCAAGAGTGTAAATTGTAATTCACATATGAAATAATCAGTTTATTGTATTCTTAAGATAAGTATAATGCTAGTGCTTTGAAATTTGATTTGGGTTAAGTTATTAGAACCACAAAACAGAAATGGAAGTGATGGGGAGATCCATGAGGCTAAATAGTAAATTGAGTTCTAGGGCTATCCCGGCTTTCTGTGTTATCATTATGAGGCTCATAGTAGGGTCTATTTGATTTGAAAATTAATCAGAGAATAACATTAGGTTTGTGCTTGTTTAAAATGCCTGTGCCTTGTAAGTGGGCACCCATCCCAGGGAAGTCCTGGAGCTGAAGTCATTCTTAAGGACCAGTTCACCATAAGCAGTTCTTTATTGTCATTGTTGCACTACTGGAAGATTGTGATACATTTTATATATGTTTCCATCTTTTTGTTGATCATACTGCACGATTCATGTTTTTGTCATGTTGTCTACAGCAGGGCTCTCTCAAACTATTTCTGGAGGCCAATCTTCCTTGTAGGTTTCATCCAGCCTAATCTGGCATTACTGGATCAGTTGGGTTGCAGCTAGGGTTGGAGTGAAAGCCTGCAAGTGTCTCCAAGTGATGCCTGGTCTATAATACACACACTACAATTCCCAGGCTGCATTTCATCTCATGATTTTTAATGCTCCCTCAGTCTTCACAGTTAACTATTTAAGCTAGCAGGCAAAAAAAAAAGCTTTCCTATATGGTTGTGGTGCATTTCACATTACTTTGAGTTGTAAGAGGTCAGTCAATACGAACATTTCAGAACTGGGCATTTCTTCAAATTTTGAAAATTGCCAAAAACCATCAAGCGCTCTCGTGGGGACTGCAGGAATGAGCCCAGAGTTACCTCTGCACAGGACAAGTGTAGAGTTACACCTCAGAAATTGCTGCCCAAATAAATCACAGGTTCAAGTATGGTGCATCTCAGCATCAATGTTCAGAGGAGACTGCAGATAAATAATCAAACAATCACATTTTATTATAAATATTTTATCATGGATATCAAAAAGTGCTATACAAAAACCAACTAAAACCCAAAAGCAAATAATACAGTCTCACTTAAGAAACAGTGACTAAAACTCTACGAAAGACAAGCTTCAGTAAGAAACCTAGGAGGACCAAATCTGGGTGGCAGTCCCCTTCTCTGGCTGTGCCGGGTGGAGATTATAACAGTACAGATGTTCGA
This sequence comes from Coregonus clupeaformis, assembly GCF_020615455.1. Lineage (NCBI taxonomy): Eukaryota > Metazoa > Chordata > Actinopteri > Salmoniformes > Salmonidae > Coregonus > Coregonus clupeaformis. The sequence continues at coordinate 73,594 of NW_025535444.1, read as the reverse complement.
AGCGGTTCTTGGTATTGGCAGGTCGAGTAATCAAAGTGGTTGTAGGGGTTGCTGCGTCATCAGGGTAGTGTCCTTGGCACTACTGGCGGAGCCTTAGGATGAAATAGCAGAGTGCGGTGGGGAGGGAGTTAAAGCAGCAGTTCTGGGACAGGTGTGCGTCCATTCTGAACAGGTCAGGGTTCCTATCACTTAGGCAGAGTCAAAGCTGAACGGCAGCATGATGGAGTGACCACACACAAAAGAAAATTCATCGACCAAGGTGATCTGGGGAAGGCATGGTTCTAGAACAAGATATCCAGGATGGGAGGAGAAGTCAATTTCTGCAAAAAAATACTATAAAGGACACAATAGAAGATAACTTGCTTGGGCCAAGAACCACGAGCAATGGACATAGAACTGGTGATGTCTTCAATTACAGATCAAATTGGAGATTTTGGACAACATGCGTCGTAAGCCGATGAAGGGCCAGCGATGTGAATGGATAGTCGCGTATTTCACCAAAGCATGGAGAGGAGGTGTTATATGGGTGTGGGGGCCTTTTTGCCACAGGCATGTCTGTGATTGTTTTGAGACAAAGCCTGCTCCATGCTGTAACTCCACAACTGTGCTGGTGATCTCTCCATCCCATCAGTTTAAAGCCAAGCCAAGATCATTGATTTTTCAACTGAACAGCCATTAACCCTCCAGAAACATGCAGGGCTCTTGCAGAAGTGATGCAGTCATTTCATCCGATGTGCAGCTCCCCAGCCCCCGACCTCAGCCTAGTGAGATGGTTTTAGGAGGAGGAGTGGACTACACTGCCTGCCACTGCTGCAGAGTGAAGGAAAATCACTTAGGTACTCGGCATGGCAGAACTCCTTCAAACTGTTGGAAAAGCTTTCCAGTTAGCTGGTTGAGAGAATGGCATGAGTGTGCAAAGCTGTCATCAAGGCCGAAGGCAAACTTTGAAGAATCTTGAAATATAAAATATATTTAGTTGTTGACCTCTTTTAGTTACTACATGATTCAATATGTGTTATATCATGTTTTATGTCTTCACCTATTACATTACATTGTGAATGTAATAATAAAAATGAAAAACATGAATGAAGCAAATTATGTCCAAACTTTTACTGGTACTGTATATATACCAAATGTGTGTGTTGTGTGTGTGTGTGTGTGTGTGTGTGTGTTCATCATGTACTGAGTTGCCTTTTGCTGAGGACTGGTGCCTTCTATAAAATGGTGGCATCTTGAGAGGAAAATTACCTTGAATCATAAGCAACATCTCAGACATCAGTCAGGAAGTTAAGCTTGGTCTGAACAGTTCTTAAGGCTGGGATAATATTTAGTACTTAAGTTGTGGCAAAATGAGGCAGGGCAACAGTCAAAGGTGAACAAACATCACAGGCCACAGCCTCAATCCACAGAAAATGTGTAGGCCAGGCTAAGCATGTGTGCAGGCCTACAGACTACCTCAATTACAATATCTGGGGAGGAATGGTAAAATTTTCAAACAAATTGTAGGAAGTATAGGAAGCTGCAGATATTTGACCAGGTCACTTGTTTAAAATAGTCCTTTACCAAAATACTAATTAGTGTATCTTGGCGTCATTCCATAGAATGTTAAGAAAAAATGAGCAAATAAATAATTCTCTCACTGTGTGGCGTTACATTGCGATGTGATCTGTATTTAAGACAGGGAATTTTTACTAGGATTAAATGTCAGGAATTGTGAAAACTGAGTTTAAATATGTTTGGCGGTTTATGTAAAACTAAAACCAACTGCCTTCCACTTCTTCAAGTAAAAGCCAGTGAGTTAGGTAGTGCAGACAATTGCAGGCAGACAGATTGATCTGTCTACAGTAATAACTCGATCTGCCCTCACATGCAAAAGTATTATATATTAAAGACAAAAGCCTACAATAAACATTTTGAAATGGTGCCATAGTGCAATCATAAGTTACTGTAATGATGTGATTTAAATATCATCTAGCTAACTTCACGACTGCTACATCAAAATAACAATGTTTGCAACAATACTTGACTGAGTTTTGTTTTGTAACTCATCTTGACAGCTATTAATAACATTCATTATATTGGAGACCTTATTTATATTTAGTCTTACAGGTAAGATCACTCAGATCTACATTCTCTCAGTTATATAATTACACCTGTTGCATCTTCAGGTGTGGTAGCAATCTACTAGCCAAGTAATAACCTCCCGTCTTTTCAAAAATACCAATACCAAATACAGCGCCCGTGGGCTGTCCAAACCAACCATCCTGCTTTGTAGGCCTCAATAGGTTCAATAAGTACATGATTTACAAGTAATTCACTCGAAAGCCGGTTGAAATGCAAAAGATAGGAGTTCCGTCCGTTGTCATTGTTGTTTTTCATTAATCAACTCACATTATGATTCATGGATAATCACTCGTTGTTTAACAGACCCAACTGCTTACATAAGCATTCAAGTGCACAGGCAGGCGCGAACGTCAGTATCAAATGCAGATAAGTGGATGTTAAATCTGCTGATTTTAATATCTTCATTATGTTAGGGAAAAAAATGGTCCTGGGTTTACATTAATGTTTCAAACTGAACTTCTATGGGCGATGTCACGAGTATGCTTTCTGGGCGGATGTCAGTTAAACTGCAGTACAAACAAGATGTGTGATAATTATTATTCAAATGGAAAACATCTTGCCGGGCTGCAACCATGGTGACCTGGTAGGCGATTTTTGAATAGATCAGCAGTTTGGTATGACAGCAAAAAAATATGAGTCATTTGATACAAATATCATTATATAGGTTTTGAAGTCCTGTTGGTAACAAGATCATGTGGTGAAACCTTAAAGAACACTTTCTGTAGGAGGTTTCAATGCAGTCAGAAAGCGACAGAAGTTGTACGAACAGTTAAAATCTTCATCATTTATTTATTAAATTATCTCAGGATCCAACCCAGCGTCACGAAGCCAATTCGGTTTTGCTCATCACTAAATAATAATAACATAAATCATAAAATTACACTAACTGTATGAGACATCTTTATTCTTCACTTAAATGTAAAAGGTGGTGGAGTGCCCTTTAATATTCTCTGTCAAGGGCTGACTGGAGAATAAATAAATGACTATGTGGTTTTACTGAATACTTCATTGTGTCACACATAATAAATGTACAGGCTAAAAGGAACAGAGTCATATATTATGTCACATGCTGGTTGTTTTACCCTTAAACGCAATGTCACACAAAACCTCTAGTAATTGTGGAAGAAGTAACTGACCTCATTATACTATCCACCCTGAATATTCATCTACCTTTAAAGAGGATGGCATGTTCAATCCTGGCGTGCATTCCTTATCCTGCAGTGCATGTGTGACCAAAAAGTCAGGGTCATTAAGTCACAGCATTGTGGGCCTCTGTTATATTGAGGATAAACCAAGGACAGGAGGACTGGGTTGTGGGCCCACCTTTATAGAAGTGGCTTTGAGGGCTCAGAGGTGAAGGACACATCTACAGGTGATTACATTTTACAAAGTTTATTGTCTAACCTTACACAATTATTAGAAATGTTTATAATATTATTGATATAATAATACTGTATTCATTCTTCAGCAGTCATTTCAGTGGTCTCACAGCATGAAGTGTGTTTTGGAACCTGAGTCTTTTTGCTTTGTATTATATGTTGCTGTGGACAAGTGCTGGTGGCCAGTTCACTTCCAAAGGTGTAGTCAGTCTGAGATGTTACTTTCTACAAGTTACATGGTGTGTAAGTAGCTGAGATAATAAACAATCCTAAAAGCCATAATCTTTCTCATGCATATTTGAATTAGAATTATATCGAGCAAATATTTCCACATATACCATTTATTTTCTGATGAGAAAGAAATCAGTGGTGTTACATTAAGATATCTCAAAGTGCCAAAAGTAGCTCTAGATCTTCAGGATCTTATTTGAACCAGTTTCTTTCAGCAGAGGGAAAATAATTCAGCAGCAGGAAATGTAGATTATTGTGGATCATTATTAATGACATATTTTGTAAGGGATTGATGCATTTTGAACAGGGCAAATCAAGTCTGACATTTTAAATGATTACAAACTTTAAAGCCACTAACTTGATACTAGTTTGCATTTCTTTTGGGCAGAAAATTCTCAGTAAAGTGATCAAATTAAGTCCTATATCCTATCTGTATGTTGCTGATTAACACCAGGTGCATATCAAAGTTTTTCCATTATATGGTTGTTGTTTCAATTATAATTATTTTAACCACTAAAGCATGCAGTTTCATCAAAATAGGAAGGTAGCTATGGAAGAAATTCTCTTTGTGTTAAATATGGCTTAAATCTCCTGAGCTATGAAAAGTGTTACAGTTGTGGCTGGTAGCATGGCCTAGCATTAAAGCTCTTTCCCTCCAAGCAATAACTTGGGAATTTAGACATAGTTGGATGTTAGATGCTCTGTGATTTAATCATTGCTCCTTCTTTGATCATCTTCTATTACTTTTTTATTGATATGTCTAAATAAATCTCATATGGTGTGGTGTCTTTGGTCTAATCCATAAGAGCTGTCAGTTTCAAAAGTTTTCCATTAAAAGGTTCTTAAAGCACTTTAAACATTATAAAAGAAAAGAAACAGTCAGGAAAAATTAAGAATTTCAGTCCCTATAGTCACAATTTACAGCGGAGTCTTGAATCATCTGCTATTGTTTCACTTTTTGGGAATACCAAGGAGGATGGGATGGAGAAAGATGGAAATAGATGTGCAAAGTGATTAATTCAAATCACCCTGGCGACACCCACAACATCCAGCAACAAGTGAACCATATTCTATTGCGCCCATTTGCATATAAATGGCCTGTCTGTGCTCTCTGCCGTTAGTCAATATTTACTGATTGATTATCTAATAGCCCATGCAGATTGTACTCTTCATCACACAGAAATTCCAGAGATATATCAAGACCCAGCATTTAGCTGTTGATCCACTTTGACTTTCCACTGTTAAAAGGTGGTTGATCTTAATCTAAGCTCTACAGTTCTTGACCTGATTATTTAGCTAGACTGCACTGCACCTCTCATGAGGACACTAGTGTTTAAGGCCTACTGCCTACTGCTGTTCGGATTCATCTGAGTTTTGCTCTGCGTGGGCTAAGGTTTGTTTGTAACATTTAGGATAGGATCTGTCCTCCGCTATATAATATGAACACATTTACCTAAGAGGAAGTGGGACCTTTGACCTTTATGTTGAGAATAAATGGAAATTGGTTGAACAATAAAGGAAAACATAGTTCTCCTCCTCTCCGTTTACAGGATAGTTACAGTTGTATTTTCCTGTTTGTCTCTCTCTTGTTGCTTCTTCCCCTGTGAGAGTAAGACAGGTTCCTCCTCCTCTTTCCCCTGTGAGAAAGTGAGGTGCAGGCTGATGATTTATGACCTGCCAGCCTGTCAGTTCACCCATGTGGCCCAACAGCAGGCATCTGCCTTGCTGATCAGTCAGTCAGAGTCAGCGGGATGGCTGCATGGAGCCAAGTTTATACTCCTACACCTTCATATTAAAACACACTTCCAGTAGAAACACATGTGCCGTCTGTGGTGTGTTGGGTGGTTATCATAATTGTGTTTGTGTGTAGTGTGTGTTCTGGTATTTTGTGTAAGTGAGTCTGGTGTTTGTGTGTAGTGTGATCTGGTGTTTGTGTGTAGTGTTCTGTATTTTGTGTAGTGTGTTCTGTGGTTTTGTGTGTAGTGTGTATTAATTGTTTGTGTGAGTCTTATTCTGGTTTGTGTGCATGGTGTGTTGTGGTGTTTTTGTTAGTGTTTTCTCAGTGCTTGTGTGTAGTGTGTCTGGGTGTTTGTGTGTTGTGTGTTCTGGTGTTTGTGTGGTATGTTTGGTGTTTGTGTGTAGTGTGTTGTGGTGTTTGTGTAGTGTGTTCTGGGTGTTTGTGTGTAGTGTGTTCTGGTGTTTGTGTAGTGTGTTTTCTGGTGTTTGTAGTAGTGTTTGTTTTTTTCTGTAAAGTGTTTGTTTGTAGCATGTAGTGTGTTGTTGTGATGTTTGTGTAGTGTGTTGTGGTGTTTTGTGTATGGTATAATTCACCGTGTTTTGTGTTTAGTGTTTGCTTCAGTCTTAGTGTATTCTGGGTGTTTGTGTGTAGTGTGTTCTGGGTGTTTGTGTGTAGTGTGTGTTCTGGTGTTTGTAGCGAGTGTTGTGGTGTTTGTGTGTGGTGTGTTCTGGTGTTTTGCAGTGTTGTTCTGGTGTTTTAGTGTATTTCTGGTGTTAGTGTGTAGTGTGTTCTGGTGTTTGTGTGTAGTGTGTTCTGGTGTTTGTGTGTGGGTGTGTTGTGGGTGTTTGTGTGTGTGTTTATGGTCCCATCTAGCATTTATGATATCTCCCAATCTAATCATTTACTCACTATGTTCTTCTTCACAAAGCTTCTTGAACGAACCATTTCTGAACTTCCCAGATGATGCCCTATAACCTGTCTGTGTACTCATTTAGTATGTCCCTCTCATGTTCTGGGACTCTGTGTTCTTTCGATGTCCAGTCTGTCTGCCTGCACCATAGGTAGGAGAGTCCAGGCCATCCATCTCCAGGAATCAATAGTCAATCCTTTCCTCCTCATCGTGGATGAACTATCTCATCGCCTCGTCCGCGACGAACACACACACACACACATAGAGGCATGTCGGACGGCAGGTGGTGAGGCTGTGATACCGAGCCCAGTCAGAGAGCACGATTGACTGTAAGGTATTCAGAGCCATTTCACCAAATGGAGTTAGTTATTAAGCTGAAGCCAGATGATATGGGAAGCTCCTCCAAAGTTATAGTACCATGAAATTGGCTGACACTATGTTCAACCAGTCACTCACGTCCTGAGACACTGCATAGCATGTTTTATGCATGTTGCCTTCTACAAACGTTCAACTCAAAGTAGTCTAGGGTGGTAGTAGACTGGTTTTGGCTCACATCACAGGCAGGTTATCCCAGAAACCCTAGACCCACTCCAATTTGCATACCCGCCAACAGATCCACAGATGATGCGAATCTCTACTTGCACTCCACCTGCCCTTTCCCTACCTGGACAAGAGGAACACCTACGTGAGAATGCTATTCATTTGACTACAGCTCAGCATTCAACACCATAGTGCCCTCTAAGCTCATCACTGGGCTAAGGATCCTGGGGACTAAACACCTCCCTCTGCAACTGGATCCTGGACTTCCTGACGGGCCGCCCCCAGGTGGTAAGGTGTGTAACAACAATCTGCCACACTGATCCTCAACACGGGGCCCCCTCAGGGGTGCGTGCTCAGTCCCTCCTGTACTCTCTGTTCACCCATGACTGCATGGCCAGGCACGACTCGCCAACACCATCATTAAGTTTGCTGACGACACAACAGTGGTGGCCTGATCACCGAACAACGATGAGAGACAGCTAGGGAGGAGGTCAGAGACCTGGCCGTGTGGTGCCAGGACAACAACCTCTCCCTCAACGTGACCAAGACAAAGGAGATGATTGTGGACTACAGGAAAAAAAAGAGGACTGAGCACGCCCCCATTCTCATCGACCGGGGCTGTAGTGGAACAGGTTGAGAGCGTCGTTCCTTGGTGTCCACATCACCAACAAACTATCATGGTCCAAACACACCAAGACAGTCGTGAAGAGGGCACGACAAAGCCTATTCCCCCTCAGGAGACTGAAAGATTTGGCATGGGTCCTCAGATCCTCCAAGAAATTATACAGCTGCACCACTCGAGAGCATCATGACTGGTTGCATCACCGCCTGGTATGGCAACTGCTTGGCCTCCGACCGCAAGGCACTACAGAGGGTAGTGCGTACGGCCCAGTACATCACTGGGGCCAAGCTTCCTGCCATCCAGGACCTCTATACCAGGCGGTGTCAGAGGAAGGCCCTCAAAATTGTCAAAGACTCCAGCCACCTAGTCATAGACTGTTCTCTCTCTACCGCAGACCAAGCGTACCGGAGTGCCAAGTCTAGGTCCAAAATACTTCTCAACAGCTTCTACCCCCAAGCCATAAGACTCCTGAACAGCTAATCATGGCTACCCGGACTATTTGCACTGCCCCCCCCACCCCATCCTTTTTACGCTGCTGCTACTCTGTTAATTATTTATGCATAGTCACTTTTAACTCTACCCACATGTACATATTACCTCAACTACCTCAACTAGCCGGTGCCCCCAAGACATTGACTCTGCAACGGTACCCCCTGTATATATAGCCTCCCCTACTGTTATTTTATTTTACTTCTGCTCTTTTTCTCAATACTTTTTTTTGTTGTTGTTTTATTTTTACTTTTTTGTTAAAAATAAATGCACTGCTGGTTAAGGGCTGTAAGTAAGCATTTCACTGTAATGTCTGCACCCGTTGTATTCGCATGTGACCAATACAATTTGATTTGATTTGATTTGAACTCCAGACTGCATATGCCCCATGAGAGAGCTGGGGTCAACTCAATGTACACTCAAAACACATATTAGAGAAAGGCACAAAATGTGTGTTTGTATGCTTCTGGGGCAGTTGCTTATGTGGCCTCTATTTAGTAATAACATTCTGCAGCATGTTGAAGGTAACTTTACTGCTCTTGCTGGGCCCAATGCCCAGACACTGTTCCCACACTGAGAGCTCTCCTACTGGGGATAACTGTATGCTGTAGACATACTGCTACTGCTGAGTTGCTGACTGTCTGCTGAAACTGTACCAGTGTGTCCTCATCCTGTTTATAGTTAGAGACAGTACTCAATCTGTGCTCTACAAGTCCCCAAACACCAGATACTGTCATATGTCTACCTGATTAAATTCTTAAAACTGCTGAAAGCTTCATTTGTTTTGACAGTAAAGGCGAACAAAAACAAGAACACAGCAATCTTATGAGTGTGGTGAGAAAAGTATCTATAACCTTAACCGGAATGTAGTAAACCAATGGAGACTTCCTCTGGACCTGATAGGGTCCTTCATCAGAGGAGGCTGGTGGGAGGAGCTAGGGGGCTTATTGCAATGGCTGGAATGGAATATATGTAACAGAGTCAAACGTGGTTTCCATATGTTGGATATGTTTGAAACTGTTCCATTTATTCCATTCCAGCCATTACAGTGAGCCTGTCCTCCTAGAGCTCCTCCTGAAGCCTCCTCAGGTCTCCATACTAAAGTTATGTAACATTTCGTTTCCCTTGTGTGGGTGGTCAGGAGAAGCGGTTGAAAGATGAACGTTGGGGGGTAGTGATTATAAGTGGGAGTGAACACTCATATGCACAGTAAACTCCTCACATAGACAGTCTGTCTCTTAGGTTCCAAGGCGATAGTTCAAACAGTCTCTGACCGTCTAGGAATAAGCTTAGCCTACACTCCAGCTTACTAACTGTATGTATGAGAAGTTGTCTTATTGAGGACCACCTTATAGCTACTGCAGCACACCAGGCAGGGCCAAGGTCTAACACTTCTGTCTGGGCCACTGATTTCCACTGCCACACAATATTTTGATATTGTTTCAATACTCGTGCGGCATGTTAGGTTTCAAATGGTTGGAGAAGCAGAGTTAGTGGAGCGGAGCATGTTGAGGCACTGGAAGTGGGATGTGGTGGTGCTATGGCAGGGTGGTCTGCCTGTGGTGGTGCTATGGCAGGGTGGTCTGCCTGTGGTGGTGCTATGGCAGGGTGGTCTGCCTGTGGTGGTGCTATGGCAGGGTGGTCTGCCTGTGGTGGTGCTATGGCAGGGGTGGTCTGCCTGTGGTGGTGCTATGGCAGGGTGGTCTGCCTGTGGTGGTGCTATGGCAGGGTGGTCTGCCCTGTGGTGGTGCTATGGCAGGGGCTGCCTGTGGTGGTGCTATGGCAGGGTGGTCTGCCTGTGGTGGTGCTATGGCAGGGTGGTCTGCCTGTGGTGGTGCTATGGCAGGGTGGTCTGCCTGTGGTGGTGCTATGGCAGGGTGGTCTGCCTGTGGTGGTGCTATGGCAGGGTGGTCTGCTCCTGTGGTGGTGCTATGGCAGGGTGGTCTGCCTGTGGTGGTGCTATGGCAGGGTGGTCTGCCTGTGGTGGTGTCCTATGGCAGGGGTGGTCTGCCTGTAGTGTGCTATGGCAGGGTGGTCTGCCTGTGGTGGTGCTATGGCAGGTGGTCTGCCTGTGGTGGTGCTATGGCAGGGTGGTCTGCCTGTGGTGGTGCTATGGCAGGGTGGTCTGCCTGTGAGTGGTGCTATGGCAGGGTGGTCTGCCTGTGGTGGTGCTATGGCAGGGTGGTCTGCCTGTGGTGGGTGCTATGGCAGGGTGGTCTGCCTGTGGTGGTGCTATGGCAGGGTGGTCTGCCTGTGGTGGTGCTATGGCAGGTGGTCTGCCTGTGGTGGTGCTATGGCAGGGTGGTCTGCCTGTGGTGGTGCTATGGCAGGGTGGTCTGCCTGTGGTGGTGCTATGGCAGGGTGGTCTGCCTGTGTGGTGGTGCTATGGCAGGGTGGTCTGCCTGTGGTGGTGCTATGGCAGGGTGTCTGCCTGTGGTGGTGCTATGGCAGGGTGGTCTGCCTGTGGTGGTGCTATGGCAGGGTGGTCTGCCTGTGGTGGTGCTATGGCAGGGTGGTCTGCCTGTGGTGGTGCTATGGCAGGGTGGTCTGCCTGTGGTGGTGCTATGGCAGGGGTGGTCTGCCTGTGGTGGTGCTATGGCAGGGTGGTCTGCCTGTGGTGGTGCTATGGCAGGGTGGTCTGCCTGTGGTGAGGTGCTATGGCAGGGTGGTCTGCCTGTGGTGGTGCTATGGCAGGGTGGTCTGCCTGTGGTGGTGCGAAGTTATGGCAGGGTGGTCTGCCTGTGGTTGCCACTATGTTTTCTCCAACTCTGTGTCCCCAAATGGCACTCTATTCATTCCCCTATATACTGTAGTTCACTACTTTTTAACCAGAGAAAATACCACAATTAACACCAGTGTAGGGCAGACGAAGCCCATTGAGGAAATGGGATTTACAGTCGTGACAGAGCAGAGCCTTGTCCATCCTGCGCGCGTAAATAGGCTAAGTGGCAGGAAGTGTCATTTCATGCAATCCACCCCTCTCTCTCTCAAATTCAATTCAATTTCAATTTAAGGACTTTATTGGCATGGAAACGTATATTAACATTGCCAAAGCAAGTGAAGTAGATAGTAAACAAAAGTGAAATAAACAATAAATATTAACAGTAAACATTACACTCAGAAGTTCCAAAAAGAATAAAGACATTTCAAATGTCATATTATGTGTATATACAGTGTTGTAACAATGTGCAAATAGTTAAAGTACAAATGGGAAAATAAATAAACATAAATATGTGTTATATTTACAATGGTGTTTGTTCTTCTAACTGGTTGCCCTTTTCTTGTGGCAACAGGTCCCAAATATTGCTGCTGTGATGGCACACAGTGGTTTTTCACTCCAGTAGATAAGGGTGAAAACCCTTAAAATAAAGTGGGGATCCTACCTGACCTAAGACAGGGAATTTGTACTAGGATTAAATGTCAGAATTGTGAAAAACTGAGTTTAAATGTATTTGGCTAAGGTGTATGTAAACTTCAGACCTCAACTGTATGTTTAGTAGTACCGTCTCTACCTCGACTCCCTGCCTCCTTCTTCCCTCCATCCCTCCCCTTCCTGGAAAAAGTCATTACCAACAGGGTCGGTGGTGTGAGAAGCCCATCTTCAGCACAAGACGCAGGGCTGTAAATCTGTACATTTCTCCACGACGTGTACAGTATTGCTGTTTTTGTCATTCACAACATGTGCTGGTATTATGTTCTCAGTTAAGTTGTTTTGCCTCCTTTGACTGTTCTGTTTTCATATCTCTCCTGTAGGGCTTCTGTTAACCAAGGACACTGAATAAGACTAGAAATGACTGTTCTGCCATATTACCATTTTGTAATGTTGTACTGCTGCCTAACACCTAACGCTACTCTAGGCCTGAACTAAAAATACTACAATACTACTACTACTGTGCTGGGTTTTTCTTTTGTTCCTTACTCCTCATGTACTGCACTGTTTGAATTGACTGGATCTGAGTTAGACGATACATCCAGTAAGTTTTCGATCTGGGTCAAAGAAACAGTTGCTGAATGTCACTCATGATGCGACAATATGGTCTAGTTTACATGTGTACCAGCTGTTCCCTTTATCCTAGTAATGCTAAGATGCCATGGCCTGGTTTAGGCAACATGTGTTTCCTGCCCTATTTGGAGTATGTCCTAATAGTGTGGAAACACACATGCTGCCTAGTTTACATGTGCTACTCTACACTGAGGACGTTTTCACGTATCCCCTTATGATCCAGATCCTGGAGCGTTTGGTACCCTGATCCACGCTATAAAGCATGTGTGAAACGCAAACGAACCCTGGCTGAAACGAATCTTGGAACTGTGTGAGTATCGGGTCCATCATACAGGACCAGAGTTCCAGGTATTGTGATGTGGCAGCACAAGTCGCGTGGAACTTTTTTGCCCGTTATAAACAAGTTCGCTCGCTAACGTCATGCGGCGTAGAATGTGTGTCTTGCTAATCCTACCATTAAACTGTTATTTTCAGGTCTTGTGAAAGCAAAACTTATTTGTAGAATTCTCACAAACGCTCCAGGAAACCGAACCAGGGACCGAATTTCATATGTAAAAAAATGCTAAGTGTTTGCCCTAGTACTGAAGGTGACTGGCGTCCTGCAGTATAGTACCACTGGAATGCCTGGGAAAACGGTAGTAATTTTTCACAAGCCACTGTAGTAGAACATGTCCTTAACTGCTGCCTGGGCTGGCAGGAGTTTATGATCTATTAAAAATGTTACAAAGGCACATGATTATCTGTGTTATGTTAGGAATGAGGCTCTTTTATTCCACTGGGTTATTACACTAGGTGTGGTTTGACAGTTTTCTCCTTTTGTCTATAAGCCTGAGTCTAGATGTTTGAAGCTATCTATCCATAGATTTGTGACTCACTCCCCGGGTAATCAGGTCTTGTGTTTTCAGGGATTCTCTCTCCTTTGCTCTCTCTCTCTCTCTCTCTCCCTCTCTCTCTCTCTCTCTCTCTCTCTCTCTCTCTCTCTCTCTCTCTCTCTCTCTCTCTCTCTCTCTTTTCTCTCTTTCTCTCGCCTCTCCTCCCCTCTCTCTCTCTATACTGAATTAAGTATACAGAAATCAGTGGCTGCTAATTAGTCTATATTGCTTTTAATCAGACACTATTCATTCTCTATGTTATTATGCATTAAGACGTGAGTCTTAAAAAACGCCTACAGGAGGGCGATGATTAATCTGTCAAGAGGTAAGTGGTGTAGGCCAGGGGTTTTCAAACCTCTCATCAGGGACCCCCAGCCATTCAATGTATTTTAACTATTCCTGAGCTAGGGAGTATTTTGCCATATACCGGAATTGATGCAGACGGTTTAGTTTTTACTTTACCTTCTATAACGGTTATTTCAATGTTTGGTTTGTTAAATGTGATACGCTGTGTGTAACGTCCATTTTATAGTTTACTTTGCTACTTGAGTCATCTCTCTCTCTCCATGCTGCTTTCCACCAGACCTAGCCCCGCCCCTGTCACTCAAGGAGTGCCCCCTGTCACACATTTGTTGTTTGTCTACCACGCAGACACTTGTGTTCAGTCTGCATGGTCAATGCAGCACATGCAACAATGTTGATGACAACGATGCTGTTTTACCTTTGCTTCTTATTATAATTCCACTAGCGTTCTATAATTACACTATTCGTTTGTGTTTCTTACATCTGCAAACAGCTAGTTTGTATTTTCTTAGCAAGTTGGGCCTAAATCGTGTTAGCCGCTAATGCTAATCACTAGTTAGCTAATAAATATACTGAGTCAGAGCAAACATAATTAGCTACACAGCCTGATAATACCAGTGATGGTGTAGACCAAAATCAGCATGTTGTTTGTGCAACAGTATCTTATAAATGAAAGAGGAATACTAGAAGCATGAATATGTTAGCTACATGAAGTAGCTAAGAGAACACTTTCAATGTAGCCAAAGATTATAGGGTCCCCTAGGAAACACTTATCAACACTTTGGTTTCTACCCTGTCACAATAACTCCTCCCTGGCATTTTCATTCGTTGTCATGTCAAACAACACTGTATTCAAAGTGCCCTCTATTATACTGTAGTCAGGTTGCTCCAATGTCATTATTACCATTCCATGTCACAGATGGCCATTTGACTCTCTTCCCTCATGGCTCTAGGGGTCAATTGATGACTGATTCATGAACTCCAGTTGTACCTTGAGCTCTTTAGTCTTAGCCTGCGTCCCAAAGGCCACCCTTTATAGTGCACTCCTTTTGACCAAGGCACATATGGCTCTGGTCAGAAGAAGGGCAGTGTAGGCTTACACTGGTGTCTCACACTCTCATATGTAGATTTATTCTGTCTGTTACTGTAATGACATTGCTCTGTCACGCCCATACAATGAGCACAATCCTCATTCTCATGTATGTTCAGTAGGATATTCTCACATGTGATACTGTCTGAAATCCCACCTTTCAGAGTTAACACTCCATTGATTTTCACACAATAGCTTTCTACTGTACGTCCTGGGTAATTAAATAGGGCTTTGATGAGGCTGTGCTGCAGAAAAATCTAGTTTTTAATCAGCCTCATTGTTCACAGAATAATGGCCTGATGGTATCAACTCTGACTTATACCTAGCTGCGGCTTTAAATGGTGTGAAATGGCTGTTCAACATCACTTTGAGCTGGATGATTAAAATGTGTATGTGTGTGTGTGTGTGTGCGTGCATGTGTGTGTGCGTGTGTGTGTGCTCTCCTGTGTTACATTCCTTACTGCTGCTTTGTACATGGTTGTTAGTTACCACCTAACCCTTTGTGCTGGTGGAGGGCCCTGTAGGGTGGCCATGGTAACATGCAAGTGATTATGTGTGTTCGCGGTTACCATCACACAGCATTCAATCAGACACATGTCATCCACACACCGTACCGTACATGGCACACTCACATACCGTGCACCGCACATGGCACACTCACATACTGTACATGGAAGGGCAGTGTGACTTTAACATTCTGTACTGTGATAAGGTGAATGAGACAGATAGACTAGCATTCAACGGACACACGTCATGCACACACACTGATTGCAGAGCGGGCAGCAGTGTGATTAAAATGTACTGTGCTATGACGTTGGGAGAGATACAGGTAAAGACAGACCTTGCATTGTGTTACAGGATCCTGGAAGCATTCAACTGTTTATGTAGTAGCAGCGACACTGTGAAATATTGTACTGAGATAAGCTATCTGAAACATAGGAGACTGTTTGCGGTGGTTGTGGCACACAGTACCGGGTCAAATACATGTCACAAATACTTTCAATTATTTATCTCAGAGTTTTCAAAAGTGTTTGAGGTGTTTGACCCAAGTCTGTTTGGACTTCATCTCGGTTAACCTAGAACCAAAATCTTGCGTAATTTGGAAATGTTTACATAATCTGTTTGAGAGAGATTAGTTTGGCCTATAGAATAAAAAAAGTGAATTGACTCCAGCCAGGCTGGTGATTATGTTGTGTAGTTTTACTGCTGCTGCTGTGTCCTCTGTATTAGAGCCCGGGGGATTCCAAATGCCACCTTATTCTCTTCATGCACTACTTTTGACCTGAGCCCTATTGGCCCTGGGTCAAAAGTAGTCTATAAAGGGAATAGGTTGCCATTTGGAATCCCCCAAGCCTCAAAGAGGTCAGCCAGGAGAGCTCAGTGTGGGCCAACAACACAGTCACACATTTTTCCACTGTGGCTGTCATTGGCTGCATGATGAAGTACTGCAGACACTCACACCCCACAGTGTGTCCTCCAGAAACAAAGAGAAGCAGAATGACAGAAATGAGCTGAGCTGAAAATCCTGCTCAAAGTAAGACGTTTAGCCTAGTCACTGAGAGGTTCAGACTACACAAACACATGTAGCTACAGCACCTATGGGGAGCTAGGCTAACTGGGCTGGGGCTGTAGAGCTGGGACTGTTGCTATGTCTCAGTCCGTCCCTTCAGTTTAGTAGAAAGCCACCTTGATAAGTTAATCCTGTGTGGATGGAGGGGATGGGTTAGGGAGGAAGAGGGAGGGAGGGAGCGAGTGATGGATGGTTACGTGCAGTCTTGGTTCTCTTGTGTTCTCCTGCTGGCTGACCTGCTTTCTTGCCTGCCTAATCTCACTCTCTCTGCTGCCTGCTCAGTCCTCCCATCTGGATGGAGCAGGTGTGGTGTGTGTTTGTGGCACAAGTGTCTCTCCTCTCCCTCTCCTCTCCTCTCTTTCTTCTCTCTTCTCTCTCTCTCTCTCTCTCTCTCCCTCTCTCTCTCTCTCTCTCTCTCTCTCTCTCTCTCTCTCTCTCTCTCTCTCTCTCTCTCTCTCTCTCTCTCTCTCTCTCTCTCTCTCTCTCTCTCTCTGCTCTCTCTCTCTCTCTCTCTGTATCTCTCTCTCTCTGTATCTCTCTCTCTCTCTCGTGTTCTCTCTCTCTCTGTATCTCTCTCTCTCTCTCTCTCTCACTCTCTCCGTATCTTACTCTCTCTCTCGTCTGTATCTCTCTCTCTCTCTCTCTCTCTCTCTCTCTCTCTCTCTTCTCTCTCTCTCTCTCTCTCTCTCTCTCTCTCTCTCTCTCTCTCTCTCTCTCTCTCTCTGTCTCTCTCTGTATCTCTCTCTCTCTCTCCACTGACCCCTCCACACAGAGCAAGGGTCATGGAGGCCAGAGGCTTTATTGGTTCAGTGACACACAAATCCTCAGCATATCTTCAAGTTTGTTGGCTTGAGATGGAGAGCGAGAGAGAGAGAGGGAGAAAATGGGGAGAGAGAGAGAGGGAGAGGCAGACAGAGGGAGAGAGAGGTCACCTGGCTGTCTCATAATGTCAGGGTCATTGTGTAAGACTGCCCTACTAGGTCAGTAGTTGACGCCAGTTATATGTGAGCTGACTGGGAGAAGACAAGACTAATGTCTACTGGGGGACACCCCTGCTCAATAAACGGCATACCAGATCACAAAATCAATGTAATGTCTGCCCTGGTCAGTCCAGCAGAGTAGACAGCCTTCAGATAACCGCATACCATCACAAATATAGATAGAACAGTGGATGTGTGTCAGCTATTTCACAAAACAGCAACTTGGCCTCATGCAGACCTCTAAATATAATGTGTAATGAAATCCAGAGATTTGAAGTTGAGAATTTCAGTCACTTTACACAGGGTGTGTATACTACTAGCAATGTCTCTGTGAGCCTTGTGCAGTACAGTGCAGTATAGCCTAGCAGTGTCTCTGTGAGTCCTGTGTTACTGAGTGTTACTGATAACCTCAGGCTTGCAGGACTGATGAGCATCGCTATGGTTACGGTTGCCGTGTAGGGTGGAACTCACTGGGCTGGTGTACTGTGAGTGTGTGTCATTAACAGCCGGGAGCAGAGTGCTAAAAGCTAACACACACACTCCTTATTGTGACAACACTTTACACAGCACAGTCTGCCCACGTGCCATTCCCCACACAGCCCTCTGCCCGTCAGAGTGGGCACTCCAAGCACAGTTCTTTAGTTGCAGTGCCAGCCTGCCAGGGTCTGTGGCTTTGTTTTCTACCTTCGTATTTTTCATCTCCTTTGTTGTTTCTGTGTGTTGACCATCTGCTGGGTGAGGTGGGATGGCAGACAGGCTGAGGATGATTAACAGAGAGAAGAAAGCCTGCTGATGATAGATAGACTAGCTGCTTACGCAAACACTCCAGGGCCTAGGCCTGAACCTGCCTGTCCTGAACACAACATTCCTCTTCATAGCCCTCTGCTATCTGCTTCGAGGGGCTTGCTCTTGTGTGTGTGTGTTTGTGTGTGTGTGTGTGTGTGTGTGTGTACGGTATTGAGATGTGAACAGACAGAGAGGAAGGACTCCTCATCTCCTCAACCTTCCAGTATCATCATCACCTTCACTTGTCAACCCTCCTCTTTCTCCTCCTGTTCCCCTTGTGTGATGGTGCCAGGAACCCTCTTTCTCCCTCTCTCTTCCTCGCTCTCTCTCTCTCTCTCTCTCTCTCCCTCTATCTGTCTCTCTTTCTCTCCGGCTCAGGTTTTCACTCAATAGGATGACCCTTAATCGTCCCATTGATCCAGGTCTCCCTCTCCGTCTTCCCCCTCCTCCCTGTGTGTGTCTGCGTGTGATAGCCACAGTGGAGACCCAGACATAAGCTTAGCCCGGGCCAACAACAGAATGCTTGGGTCAAGACCAGGTCAGGTCCAGAGTCACAGAACTTTATCCCAAGTGCTGTACAAAATGAGAATTTTTGAGGCTGTAGTTTCAGGTCCTTAACCCCACCCCCCATGTATTAATAAGGGTAATAGGGATAATATGTTCATGCATGTGAGGTGATGAGAGAGAACAGAGCAGGGTGCAGTGGCTGCAGTGGGTGGTTTAGTTTCTATCATCTCTCTTTCTATTTTCTCATCTTGTCATGATACTCTGTCTGTTCTGTCTGTTCTGTCTGTCTGCTCCCTAGAGCTGTTTGTTTCTGTCTCTCCAGATCCAGACCCACCCCCCCAGACACAGTCAATTTCCTCCCTCCTTTTAGCAAAAACAGAGGAAATTGCAGGCTTTCTCTTTTCTCCTTCTCCACCCTCCCTCCCTCCCAAATACCATCTCTCCCTCCCATACTAGGTTTCTGTAAATAGATGTGCTGTCAGTGTTGTCCCTGTTCTCTGATTTTAATTATAGTCCCTGACACGTCAGACTGTGACATATGGGGAGAGTGAGGCTGTCCTGGCAGATGGGTGGCTAGTGATAGTGTCTCTCTAATATTACCTTCCTCCTCTTTTCCTCCTCTCTCCTCTCTCCCTCTCTCCTCCCTCTCCTCCTCCCCTCTCTCCTCCTCTCTCCTCTCCTCCTCTCTCCTCCTCTCTCCTCCTCTCTCCTCTCTCGTCTCTCCTCGTCTCTCCTCTCTCTTCCTCTCTCCTCGTCTCCTCTTTCCTCCTCTCTCCTCCTCTCAGAGATAGAGCTCGTCCCAAAGAGTGTCATCACTTCACCACTCTAATAAAAATGCCCCTAGGGGGGCCCCTAAAATAGTTGTTGCCACAAACAGAAGATTAGGCAATGGTTCTCTTTATCGATATCACGTCTTTCTCTGTAACTAGAGTAGCTCAAACTTTTTGTGTGGTGACAGCACAGTGCCATGACTTACTTCATCACTGTGATGTAGCAGTCAGGCCAGCTGGCAGGGTTTGCCTGGCCCCTATATTCACGCTCTACACTGAGTATACAAAAATTAAGAACACCTGCT
The DNA here is from genome assembly GCF_020615455.1 of Coregonus clupeaformis. Classification (NCBI taxonomy): domain Eukaryota; kingdom Metazoa; phylum Chordata; class Actinopteri; order Salmoniformes; family Salmonidae; genus Coregonus; species Coregonus clupeaformis. Next base: position 54,375 of record NW_025535444.1, on the reverse strand, counting down.
CTTTCCATGACATAGACTGACCAAGTGAATCCAGGTGAAAGCTATGATCCCTTATTGATGGCACTTAAATCCACGCCAATCAGTGTAGATGAAGGGGAGGAGGTTAAAGAACGATTTTTAAGCCTTGAGACAGTTGAGACATGATATGTGTATGTGTGCATTCAGAGGGTGAATGGGTAAGTGAAAAAATGAGCCTCACACATGTATCTTCCCCGACATCATCAACACAGACTCAATAGTTCCTTGCTATGTCATCTTGCATAATTGACTTTACCGTTATCACCAGTTCCGTTTTACATTTATCATGGGTTTGTTTAATTCCCCATCGGTGTGCTGTGTCCATCCCATTCTCATATATGTTCCCAGGTATGTTTTAAACCCCTTTCCTCAAGGACATATGCTATCCCCAGTGCAAATGTATTTAACATACCTTCTAGGACCTTCCTTTCTTGTACACGCCCCTCTTAACAATGTCCCCAAAACCTCCTAACTCTTCATGGGAGAAGGCGAATGGTACTTTGAATCCCCCATCTTGTCCTAAACTGACTTTAACTATAAAATAATAATTCCCCAATAGTCTTTCTTGGTTTCAGTATTTCTACCGAGATCGAATCAGTGCCTTGGTATTATTTTGTTCATCATTTCCCTGTTCAGGTTGACCTGGATTAATCCATAATATGGTTAACACGATGATGCAGCTCAGAGTCCCCCAAAATCCCCAAAAACCGCCATCCCAATCCTGTCCCTGACCCACCTGCCTGGTACTTCCCCATACCCACACCTCTAGGAACACCCCACAGTGATGAAAGATCGGGGTAGGGTTTCTTCGTTAATAGAGTTTACCCCCGAATCCTAGTGGTTCAGTTCTTCTCTTTAACTCTGTGTGTGTTCAACGGTGCTGGTATGTGGGCGTACCTTTTTGCAGTGGGTAACGTGGACCCAAGTGGCTCTCTCAGCTATTCTTACAGCGAAGGCAGTTACCAATAGGACTTGGTATGGTCCCTCCCAGTGGGGCTGCTTCCAGTCTTTCTTCTTTAAGATTGGATCCACACCCAGTCACCTGGTTGGATAGAGTGGGTTACCTTCTCCTTTAGTTCTCCTGTGGGGCACAAAATCTTTGACATACGGGTTTGGTTAAAGAACAGTCTCCTCATATGTTCTGCCAATGTGTCTTCTGCCTCTATGTCTGCCTGTTCTAGTCTACCTAACTCGGGCATTCTATATGGTCTCCCAAACACTTTTTCAAAGGGGGATAACCCAATTGATCTGATGTTACCCTAATCGTCATTAATACTATCGGTAGACATTGTACCCAATTTCTTCCCTTCACTCCGTGATAACTCTATAAAATCTATTTCCAATTGCTGGACTGGATATTTTGCCAGGGGATATTCCCCCTGGGGTGCTCTCTCTACCTTGGTGATTATTCTGCGCACAGATGACACATCTGTAACAAAAACAATTTTATTTTTTCGTTATACCATAGGCCACAAAGTGTTTCCTAAGTGTTTCCTAACCTGTTCCTGCTTTACCAATGTTTTTCCTAACCTGCTCTACCATCCCCCCTATTGACACATTACTTTACCCATGTGTCAATATTTCCGCATATCAAAACAGTGACTTTAATAAAATTAATAATTTATCCTTATGCCAGACATTATCTCGTAGGATTGCCCCTTTCTTTTTCCACATGTTCAATTCTTTATCCTGTCTTCTTTACAGTATGAAAATGTATGCACTCACTAACTGCAAGTCGCTCCGGACAAGAGCGTCTGCCAAATGACCAAAATGCAAAATGTAATCAAGAACATAGGAAATATATTTTTCCCCGTATATTTTTCCTGTCACCATTCTTAATGTCATATTTCACTCATTTGCCAATATAATCCCTTACGGCTTGTAAGTAAGCAGTGATATTTTGTTCCCAGGCATCTATTTAAAAAATGTTTGATACGTTGTCTCCTACTGTCCCTTAACATATACTGTAGGGGATTTTCCTCATCCTGAAAGAAAACACAAAAAAACCCTCCTCCTTAGAACACATTGGATAACTCCACGTTTCATTAAATTCACTACACCTATAAATAACAAACCCATAACCACTTTCCGGTAATCTACTGATTTAAACTTGTTGCATTAATTTATTAAAATATAAACCTATTGTTTAATAAATCCAGAACCTACGAAAAATGTTTACTATGCCACCAGCCTAATAGTAAAAACGATCTCCCATTGTTCAATGTGAACTGTCTGCATAACTCACTGTTGTATAAACAAACTGTTCAGACATCCGCTTCACATTACCCTCTGCTTCGTTTACTAAATCTTGGCATTAGTAAATTCTATCCACACACCACCAAAAACGAATACAACTTGTATACATATAACTAGAAAGCATGAATGTAATACCATTCTTGCTTAAACAATGCAATTCAACATTTCTCATCACCCAATTTCTATTATCTTTTTTTTACACAGGAAACCCTGTACAATCTCTATCCTCATCTAAATGTACCACGGGAATTGAATTGGCTCTCAATTCAATATCCAACGATACCTATCCGTGGATGTGCTGTGCTGATCTTCATTCTCAATGTTGACCCAATCAGTGATCCTCTTACCCTTGGATACCCACTGGCCCATGTCTTTCCAGTCCTCTGCTGGCTCCTTTGCTAGGGACACATGTGGGCTCCATCTCTCCCTAAACAGTCTCTGACTTTGGGCCCTAGTTCCACTTCCACTGCTGCGTGGGTATTGTCATAGTGAAACCATTTTAGTGCAAAATGCCCTTCCTGGCTACAGTTAAAGCACCTATTCCCTCCGTTGTAGCCTTCACTCTTACCTGCCCTATCTCCTTTCTCTCTTAGGTTTCTACTCCTACCCGCCATCTCTCCCAGAGTGGCAATTAGGTACTCTGCTCCCTTCTGCTCTTTCTTGGCTCGGTCCTGTCTGTTATTCTGCCTTCTTTCTCTAAGTTTTCTGAGTTCCCCCTTCCCCCTGCTCCTTCCTCCTCCAACATTCTGGCTTTGCCGTCATATGGCGGGGGAGGTGCGGGGATCTGCCCTACTCTTCTTCTACACCCAACAACCTCATAATCTGGGTTCTCTTTCCAAGCCTGTTCTGCCAGGACTAGATATAACCTTCCTGCCCTCTGCTCCGGGGAGCACTGAGACCTCGACCTTCAATTCTCTTTCACTCTCACTCACCTTCTTCTCACTTGCTTACTTTTTCCTTCTCTGACCCTCCTCTCTCTTTCGAGACTCCGAGAGCCACACCCTGGCCGTATCTAGCCCTTCCACTCGCTCTCTCTCTGCTCTGCCTTTACACACCTTATGCATCTGTTTAACCATGATTCGAGTTTATCTCGTCCAGACGTCCCTCAAAACCATACCTCTCCCTCCACCCTGGTCACACAATGGAGGTTTCTCCCTATCCCTTGACTCCATAAATCTCTCATCCACGGTTTTCTCCGGGACCTCCTTGGAGGATTTGCTTCCCCATAATGGAAAAAGAAGAAATCCCACCTCCCTCAAATAATTATATTATGACTGTTGATAGATTATTAGGTCTCACTAATTGGGTATGTTTTAATAGTCTTCTTACAAATGCCTAAGTATGGTTTATAGATAACTTATACTTAGAATCTCGAATAATTATTTTATCACTTTTAATGAATTATTTGGTGTCAAATTATTTACGACTTTTAATGAATTATCGTTTTATTGTATATTCCTTCCTTGAAACAATTAATTATCGCGGTTAATATATCTATTTCACAAGTGAATAATTATTCCTTCCTTGAAGTTTCACCCCCGTTTTAAGTTTATCTAGAATACTGGCGCATTGGGTTTTCTCTAGATAAACGTCTAAAACGCTGAAGTTCACTTCCTTCCTTCCTGGTTATATTGTAAAGACTGTATCTTGTACAATCTCAATATTACCTAGTTTATATTGGTAGTGGCCTATTACCTTGAGTCAATTGCAGACCCACTTCCTTCCTTCTTTGATCTTACACCTCGCGTCTTATATTTATCTAGAATACTGGCACATTGGGTTTTCTCTAGATAAACGTCTAAAAACGGGCTACCGGGATGTTGATCCGGTTTTGGATTATTGACGGAACCTCACTACAGCAAATTTAAACTCCATAAATCCTTACTGCAGGTTACAGATTCAATACCCCCAAAATCCAATGAATAATGATTACTGACCTTATTCTTGCAGCTCAATTTTGGTTGGATATCGCCACTGTTCCTGTCGTTTCCAGGTTGTCACTGGCCTGTATTGATCCCCCAATCTTTGTCTATACGGATGTATCATCCGCCCGTGCACGGTTTTTGGTGTCCCCGAACGACAGAGGACGGGTATTGATATCCGGCTCGAAGGACCAAGCTGTCATGAGAATTTTGTTGTCTCAATGGTTGAAGTCAACTACTTCTTAAATCTTTGAATAATTCCCAAAAGGTTGTAAATCTCTTAGTTTGAATAAATTAAACAAAGACCCAATTCTGCAATGGTCAGCATGTTTATTCATGAGAGCGCTCTGCAACAAAATGGTCGTACAATCTTTTTATACGCACACGTCAGAGGAAAAATCCCACCCCGCTTTAGGCGGGCTGTATTTTTCCACTGTACACATCTTGTAAGCTCACACCTGGGTTTAGCTCATGTGATTTTCCTCTGCTCTCCTGACCATCAGGTCACACACACACACACACACTACACACACACATGTTCTTATTATAGTCTACTCCTTGCTCGGGCAGGCTGCATTCTTTAGTTATCGCCGTCCTCACAATATCCTGCAAGCCTTTTTACTCCCCTTTCCCTGTGTGTTTTTGGAACCAGTCTCCTGTTATTGGTTTCAATCATTTTGCACTTCTGCTTGCATAATTACAAGACACAAATACTCTGTTGCTGGGATATAAACACATTTGATTAACTCTCTAAGCTCTAGTCTACTAATTAGTCATACATTATTCGTTTAACTGAGGGTGTGACATTTTAGTCATATCTTACTCACACATTTCTTTATCAGTAAGACAAAAGATTGAAGTGCCTTTGAATGGGGTATGGGAGCCAGGCACACCGGTTTGTGTCAAGAACTGCAACACTGCTGGGTTTTTCACACTAAACAGTTTCCCGTGTGTACAGTGGCTTGCGAAAGTATTCACCCCTTTGGCATTTTTCCTATTTTGTTGCCTTATAACTGGAATTAAAAATAATTTTGGGGGGTTTGTATAATTTGATTTACACAACATGCCTACCACTTTGAAGATGTGAAATATTTGTTATTGTGAAACAAACAAGAAATAAGACAAAAAAACAGAAAACTTGAGCGTGCATAACTACTCACCCCCCCCAAAGTCAATACTTTTTAGAGCCACCTTTTGCAGCAATTACAGCTGCAAGTCTCTTGGGGGTATGTCTCTATAAGCTTGGCACATCTAGCCACTGGGATTTTTGCCCATTCTTCAAGGTAAACTACTCCAGCTCCTTCAAGTTGGATGGGTTCCGCTGGTGTACAGCAATCTTTAATTCATACCACAGATTCTCAATTGGACTGAGGTCTGGGCTTTGACTAGGCCCTTCCAAGACATTTAAACGTTTCCCCTTAAACCACTCGAGTGTTGCTTTAGCAGTATGCTTAGGGTCATTGTCCTGCTGGAAGTTGAACCTCCGTCACAGTCTCAAATCTCTGGAAGACTGAAACAGGTTTCCCTCAAGAATTTCCCTGTATTTAGCGTCATCCATCATTCCTTCAATTCTGACCAGTTTCCCAGTTCCTGCCGATGAAAAACATCCCCACAGCATGATGCTGCCACCACCATGCTTCACTGTGGGGATGGTGTTCTCGGGGTGATGAGAGGTGTTGGGTTTGCGCCAGACATAGCGTTTTCCTCAAAATGCTCAATTTTAGTCTAATCTGACCAGAGTACCTTCTTCCATATGTTTGGGGAGTCTCACACATGCCTTTTTGGCAAACGTGTTTGCTAATTTTTTCTTCAAGCAATGGCTTTTTTTCTGGCCACTCTTCCGTTAAGCCCAGCTCTGTGGAGTGTACGGCTTAAAGTGGTCCTATGGACAGATACTCCAATGGATTTATTGGTGCTCCGTGGGATGTTCAATGTTTCTGATATTTGTTTATAACCCAAGTCTGATCTTTGTCCCTGACCTGTTTGGAGAGCTCCCTTGGTCTTCATTGTGCCGCTTGCTTGGTGGTGCTCCTTGCTTAGTGGTGTTGCAGACTCTGGGGCCTTTCAGAACAGGTGTATATATACTCAGATCATGTGACAGATCATGTGACACTTAGATTGCACACAGGTGGACTTTATTTAACTAATTATGTGACTTCTGAAGGTAATTGGTTGCACCATATCTTATTTAGGGGCTTCATAGCAAAGGGGGTGAATACATATGCACTTACCACTTTTCCGTTATTAATTTTTTTAGAATTTTTTGAAACAACTTATTTTTTTCATTTCACTTCACCAATTTGGACTACATTTACATTTACATTTTAGTCATTTAGCAGACGCTCTTATCCAGAGCGACTTACAGTTAGTGCATACATTACTCCCCGTGGGAAACGAACCCACAACCCTGGCGTTGCAAACGCCATGCTCTACGAACTGAGCTACATCCCCTGCCGGCCATTCCCTCCCCTACCCTAGACGACACTGGGCCAAATGTGCGCTGCCCCATGGGTCTCCCCCGGTCACGGCCGGCTAAGTCAGAGCCTGGATTCGAACCAGGATCTCTAGTGGCACAGCTAGCACTGCGATGCAGTGCCTTAGACCACTGCGCCACTCGGGAGTATTTTGTGTACAGTCGTGGTCAAAAGTTTGAGAATGACACAAGTATTGGTCTTCACAAAGTTTGCTGCTTTAGTGTTTTTAGATATTTTTGTCAGATGTTACTATGGTATACTGAAGTATAATTACAAGCATTCCATAAGTGTCAAAGGCTTTTATTGACAATTACATTAAGTTTATGCAAAGAGTCAATATTTGCAGTGTTGACCCTTCTTTTTCAAGACCTCTGCAATCCGCCCCTGGCATGCTGTCAATTAACTTCTGGGCCACATCCTGACTGATGGCAGCCCATTCTTGCATAATCAATGCTTGGAGTTTGTCAGAATATGTGGGTTTTTTGTTTGTCCACCAGCCTCTTGAGGATTGACCACAAGTTCTCAATGGGATTAAGGTCTGGGAGTTTCTGGCCATGGACCCGAAATTTCGATGTTTTGTTCCCCGAGCCACTTAGTTATCACTTTTGCCTTATGGCATGGTGCTCCATCATGCTGGAAAAGGCATTGTTCGTCACCAAACTATTCTTGGATGGTTGGGAGAAGTTGCTCTCGGAGGATGTGTTGGTACCATTCTTTATTCATGGCTGTGTTCTTAGGAAAAATTGTGAGTGAGCCCACTCCCTTGGCTGAGAAGCAACCCCACACATGAATGGTCTCAGGATGCTTTACTGTTGGCATGACACAGGACTGATGGTAGCGCACACCTTGTCTTCTCCGGACAAGCTTTTTTCTGGATGCCCCAAACAATCGGAAAGGGGATTCATCAGAGAAAATGACTTTACCCCAGTCCTCAGCAGTCCAATCCCTGTACCTTTCGCAGAATATCAGTCTGTCCCTGATGTTTTTCCTGGAGAGAAGTGGCTTCCTCGCTGCCCTTCTTGACACCAGGCCATCCTCCAAAAGTCTTCGCCTCACTGTGCGTGCAGATGCACTCACACCTGCCTGCTGCCATTCCTGAGCAAGCTCTGCACTGGTGGAGCCCCGATCCCGCAGCTGAATCAACTTTAGGAGACGGTCCTGGTGCTTGCTGGACTTTCTTGGGTGGCCTTCTTCACAACAATTGAACCTCTCTCCTTGAAGTTCTTGATGATCCGATAAATGGTTGATTTAGGTGCAATCTTACTAGCAGCAATATCCTTGCCTGTAAGCTCTTTTTTGTGCAAAGCAATGATGACTGGCACGTGTTTCCTTGCAGATAACCATGGTTAACAGAGGAATAACAATTATTTCAAGCACCACCCTCCTTTTAAAGCTTCCAGTCTGTTATTCTAACTCAATCAGCATGACAGAGTGATCTCCAGCCTTGTCCTCGTCAACACTCTCACCTGTGTTAACGAGATAATCACTGACATGATGTCAGCTGGTCCTTTTGTGGCAGGGCTGAAATGCAGTGGAAATGTTTTTGGGGGATTAATTTCATTTTCATGGCAAAGAGGGACTTTGCAATTAATTGCAATTCATCTGATCACTCTTCATAACATTCTGGAGGATATGCAAATTGCCATCATAAAAACTGAGGCAGCAGACTTTGTGAAAATTAATATTTGTATCATTCTCAAAACCTTTGACCACGACTGTATGTCCATTACATGAAATCCAAATAAAAATCAATTTAAATTACAGGTTGTAATGCAACAAAATAGGAAAAACGCCAAGGGGGATGAATACTTTTGCAAGGCACTGTATCAAGAATGGTCCACCACCCAAAGGACATCCAGCCAACTTGACACAACTGTGGGAAGCATTGGAGTCAACAAGGGCTGGACGATATGGCCAAAATATCATATCACGGTCAAAAAACAAAATGGACAGTATTTTATGTTTTTGAATAATAAAAGCTCTAAACTTGCTTTATGAGTGGTGTGTGACCCTAGGGTGGCAACACATACATTCAAAGTTATTTCAATGGGTCTTTCTCCATTCTGATTATTTTATACTTTTATACTGTTCAATTCAACTTCAACTCATTCTCTTTCTATCGATTACTCTCTATTTTGCTTTCTATTTCACTCGCTCTCTCTGTCTCTCTCTCCCTCTCTCTCTGTCTCTCTCTCTCTCTCTCTCTCTCTCTCTCTCTCTCTCTCTCTCTCTCTCTCTCTCTCTCTCTCTCTTTCTCTCCCTCAGTCTATACTCATACTTTTAGCAGTGATCATACAACATTCATGTCTGTCTGTGTAATAATGTCCCAACCAGTCAGCCAGTCTACTCACCCAGAGGAACATTATGTACCACAGAGCTTATCAGGCTAAAACTACGATGACGTTATCATCACCAGCAGCACCATGGAGGTCCCAGGGACCAGGGACGCTAGCTCTGCTCAGGCCAAATCCCCCTCCATAGCCAGGCAGAGATGCTTCTGCCCCCTGCTCTCCTGGGGCTCCAGCCCTCAGGATCAATCATTGATGTGGCAGAGATAGTGTGGGACAGGGAACTGGGGTGGAGAACAGCTCCTTGCCCAGACCCTTGCTTGGTGGCAGACTCCTGGCTTGTAGAAGGCTTTTTAGGCTGCAGATCATAAATATGGAAAAATCCATATTTTAGGCTGCTGTCACTATGCATTTGCAGAGGTTTGAGGGTTTGAATATAATCCACAGTGTATTGTAAGAATATGACATTGTCCCTGTTCAGTATCATCATACAATCCTGTCGTTTGAAGGTTTTTGTTGAAATAAAATAATAAAACAATAATCTGATGGCTAACTGACTGACTGTGTGTTGCATAATCTTTGTTGTCATAGTCAGGTTGGTTGTCTCTGCTTGGCTGTCCTGTTCAGCATGTTTTTGTGTGTGTTTTTTTTTTTAGGGGGGTAAATCTAGCTTTAATACTGCAGATAGATTGTAACTTCCATCGTAATTGTCTGTGCTTTACAATCCCCCATATGTTTTTTTTTTACAAATATATATATATATATATATATATATATATATATATATATATATATATATATACATACAGTGGGGAAAAAAAAGTATTTAGTCAGCCACCAATTGTGCAAGTTCTCCCACTTAAAAAGATGAGAGGCCTGTAATTTTCATCATAGGTACACGTCAACTATGACAGACAAATTGAGAGAAAAAAATCCAGAAAATCACATTGTAGGATTTTTAATGAATTTATTTGCAAATTATGGTGGAAAATAAGTATTTGGTCACCTACAAACAAGCAAGATTTCTGGCTCTCACAGACCTGTAAATTCTTCTTTAAGAGGCTCCTCTGTCCTCCACTCGTTACCTGCTTATTAATGGCACCTGTTTGAACTTGTTATCAGTATAAAAGACACCTGTCCACAACCTCAAACAGTCACACTCCAAACTCTCACTATGGCCAAGGCCAAAGAGCTGTCAAAGGACACCAGAAACAAAATTGTAGACCTGCACCAGGCTGGGAAGACTGAATCTGCAATAGGTAAGCAAGCTTGGTTTGAAGAAATCAACTGTGGGAGCAATTATTAGGAAATGGAAGACATACTAGACCACTGATAATCTCCTCGATCTGGGGCTCCACGCAGAATCTCACCCCATGGGGTCAAATGATCACAAGAATGGTGAGCAGAAATCCCAGAACCACACGGGGGACCTAGTGAATGACCTGCAGAGAGCTGGGACCAAAGTAACAAAGCCTACCATCAGTAAAGCCGCTGGACTCAAATCTCCAGTGCGAGACGTGTACTCGCAAGCCAGTATGTCCAGGCCCGTCTGAAATTTGCTAGAGTGCATTTGGATGATCTAGAAGAGGATTGGGAGAATGTCATATGATCAGATGAAACCAAATAGAACATTTTGGTAAAAACTCAACTCATCGTGTTTGGAGGACAAATAATGCTGAGTTGCATCCAAAGAACACCATACCTACTGTGAAGCATGGGGGGAAACATCATGCTTTGGGGCTGTTTTTCTGCAAAGGGACCAGGACGACTGATCAGTGTAAAGGAAAGAAATGAATGGGCCTTCATTCGTGAGATTTTGAGCGAAAACCTCCTTCCATCAGCAAGGGCATTGAAGATGAAACGTGGCTGGGTCTTTCAGCATGACAATGATCCCAAACACACCGCCCGGGCAATGAAGGAGTGGTTTGCGTGAAAAAGCATTTCGAGGTCCTGGAGTGGCCTAGCCAGTCTCCAGATCTCAACCCCATAGAAAATCTTTGGAGGGAGTTGAAAGTCCGTGTTGCCCAGCGACAGCCCCAAAACATCACTGCTCTAGAGGAGATCTGCATGGAGGAAGGGCCAAAATACCAGCAACAGTGTGTGAAAAACCTTGTGAAGACTTACAGAAAACGCTTTGACCTGTTCATTGCCACAAAGGGTATATAACAAAGTATTGAGAAACTTTTTTATTGACCAAATACTTATTTTCCACCATAACTTGCAAATAAATTCATTAAAAATCCTACAATGTGATTTTCTGGATTTCTTTTTCATTTTGTCTGTCATAGTTGACGAGTACCATAATGAAAATTACAGGCCTCTCTCATCTTTTTAAGTGGCAGAACTTGGACACTTGGTGGCTGACTAAATACTTTTTTCCCTCCACTGTAATACATATACACATTGTCACGATTACATGAACCGGACCAAGGCGCAGCGTGATAAGCGTACATTCTTCTAATGAGTACACACACGAACAAAACAATAAATGATACGTGAAGTCCTAGGGTTAAACACAAACCCACGGATCAAGATCCCACAATACAAAAGTGCCAACAGGCTGTCAGTATGGTTCCCAATCAGAGACAACAAACAGCTGCCTCTGATTGGGAACCACCTTCCAATATAGAAATACAACGATCTAGAACAGAAACCTAGAAAACTATAACATAGAACCACACACCCTGGCTCAACATTAAAGAGTCCCCAGAGCCAGGGCGTGACACATATATACACATCCTTTTTCCAAATATCTTTTCCTTTATTACTTTCCAACCCTACAACCCCCTCCCCTAATTGGAGTAAACTAGAACAACAACGCTTAGGCCTCTACTTCCAGCTTATACATACTATATACATTTTATGGACACAGTCCATTTTACAAAGTTCTATTTTGTTTGTTTTTACTCCTGAACTCTCTACCTCAACCTCTCCGATCATTTTCACGATGTCCATCCGGTTTGCTTCTATATGCCATATCTTTCAAACTGTTCAGCCTGTTAGTCTGGCGAGTGATTATGGATACCTACATCACAAGGATGGAGACATTTTCACAGGATTGTTTGGGTGCTAATGGCTAGCTGTTGTTTACAGATAATATATATTTCTGCGTTTTATTTTAAGACTAATAGCTCATGAGAAAGGGGGTTCTCCTTTTTCGAGATTTGTGTTACAGCAAATGTCATATCATTTAGGAGCTAGATTTAGTGATTGTCCTCATAGAGTCAAAAGACAATGATGGAAAGCAGGCGTGTGTACGTGTGTGTCTCTGTGTGTGTGTGTGTGTGTGTGTGTGTGTGTGTGTGTGTGTGTGTGTGTGTGTGTGTGTGTGTGTGTGTGTGTGTGTGTGTGTGTGTGAGTGCGTAAGTCTAGGTAAGGTAAGGCAGTGCGTGTGTAGTCCTGGTGACACACAAATCACAATAAGTCAAACCGAATCAAATTTTATTTGTCACACTTAGTAAACAACAGGTGTAGACTAACAATGAAAGCTTACCCTTATGGTTCCTTTTTCAACAATGCAGAGTTAAAGATAAAACAAAAAACAGCAAAATAAAAAAATAATTTAAATAGTGACAATAGCGCTGCACGGCTGTGAGCGGGGAAGGAAGTGCTCAGGCCAGGCCCCACGCACCATCCTTTTAGAGTAGGCCTGCCGATCCATAAAATGATAATGAATACAAAATGGGATTTAAAAGATCGAGGCTGGGGGCTAGATGGGTACAAAAGTACATTAGCATTTGTTTACTTGGGATAGTATTCATTTTTTAGAATAAAATAAAATAAATAAAAATTACGGCTTTGCTTGAAAATGTAATACAATGATCTATGTGACATTGAGTGCGCCCCGTAGAAAAGAGGCACCGGTAGCCTAAACACGTTTCATGAGTGTAGCTTGTTGTTATTGTCGGTCAATCAAAGCTGCACTATAGTCACAGACACAGATGTAGAAAGTGAATTTGGAGATTTCTAATCAATGCAAAATGGAATTTAAATATAATTAAGTTGGCTTAAAGAGAAGGGAGTAAGCTACAATGATCAACCAACAGGTGTTAGTGTAACAATGTGCAAAAATCTCTTTTCTCTCTCTCTCTCTCTCTCTCTCTCTCTCTCTCTCTCTCTCAATTCAATTTCAATTTAAGGGCTTTATTGGCATGGAAACGTGTGTTAACATTGCCAAAGCAAGTGAAGTAGATAGAAACAAAAGTGAAATAAACAATAAATATTAACAGTAAACATTACACTCAGAAGTTTCTCTCTCTCTCTCTCTTCTCTCTCTGTCTCTCTTTTTGAATACTAAAATCATTTCAAATGCCCATCTCTCCCTAACGGGAAGATGTGATTTTCAATACCGTAAACAGTATGAAAATCAGGATACGCTTCAACCCTACTCCCCATCTCCTCCTCTCATCCCTCCTCTCTCCATCCCCTCCTCTACTCATCATATCCTTCTCTATCTGACTATTACTAATTGAAGCTGGCCTCTCCACTGAGCAACCCTCCTCTCTCCTCCTCCTCCTCCTCCTCCTCTCTCTCCTCCTCCCATGGGACTGTTTGTCTGGGAGAACATTGGCTTGGGGATGTTTTTAACTTTCCACCTTTTGTTTTCTGTTCTGTTCCATTACTTGTATTTCCCAAAATATGATATTGAGGTCAATGTTTTAGTAACTTGACATGTGTCTATAAAAAAGGGGACGGGGTCTTCCTTATTACCATTCTGTCTATGCGTCTCTATCAGGCTGACGTGTGAACCACATCACCCTTAAGTCCAGTATAACAACTCAACCTCTGTCTTTTATAGCCTGCCATGATTTTATTACTTTAGTATCATGTTGATTATCTTGACTATGTAAAGTGACTTTGGGTGTCTTGAAAACACACTGAATATCAAACAGTCACCTCATGTTAGTACTCTGATGATGGCACTTACTGTAGTCTGTTTATCAAGATGAAGCATTCCGCCAGCTCTCCTCCATCCCTCCACAGTCATTCCTTCAATTAAATGTCCTCTCTCAACATTCACTTTATAATTTAATTGAATTCCAGTCAATAAACAACACCGTGATCAGACAATGTATGTCTTTTATATGCAGCATGACACAAAATCAAGCCCTGAAATCTAATTACCCAGAGAAAATATGTAGACTAGCTGCTAAAGCTATGTTATGTTGTGCAACCTTTCTCTGCAGGAGAGGAGAGAATTATACAAACAGTCTCTTCTCTCTCTCTCTCTCTTCTCTCTCTCTCTCTCTCTCTTCTCCTTCTCTTCTCTCTTCTCTCTCTCTTTCACATAGAAACAGATGTTGAAACAAGATAAACATGGATAGCAGTACAATTGAGCTCATTATTCTCCTTGCCAGACAGCAGGCTTTCTGACAGTTAGTTTCTACTGCATGGTAGCTGGTTTGTAGGCCTATGTGCCCTATACATTTCATGCCAGTGGATTATCTTTCAGATCTGTACATCTAACTCTATCCCCTGCAGAGTTGAGTTAGGCTTGATATAGATTGTTGCCTCTAGGAGTACTGTCTATGTGTGTTGGGGTATGACGTTCAAGTTGCTGTTCTGTGGCAGTTGGCCCTGGATCTAGCCCTGGCCTGGTATGTGTTGTTGATGTGGTCATTGGTTAATATGCAGCTGCTCCCTCCTGGGGCCATGGTTAACAGTAAATAACCCAGAGACCAGAGAGGGCACTCACACACACACACACAAATACCCAGACACTCTACACACGCACACACACACACACACACACACACACACACACACACACACACACACACCACACACACACACACACACACACACACACACACACACACAGACACACACAGACACACACAGACACACACACACACACACACACACACAAACACACACACATACACACACACACACACACACACACACAAAGGGACAGTCATTTGATAGGGGTGTGTTACCTATCACACCAAGCAAGCAGCCGTGTCAGGTTGTTTGTGACTATAGTGCATGTGTCAGACAGATAGATAGCCTCTCTTGTAAAGGCTGGGGATGTCAGGGTGAACAGTCATACATTACAGACAGACCAAAAACACGTAGTATGTGACTGTCTGCATCACCTTTAGATGATCTGTATTGACTCACTACATCCAGAGTCCAGACCTGGCTGGACCTGACCCCTAGTCCCTACAGCTGGCCAGACAGGCCATGCTACAGTCCCACTGTGCCTCTGTGCCCCATTTTGTCCTATAGGCCTTGTGGCAGACATACCATGCTGCTACACCTCCCTACTCTGTGCGCTCCTATAGTGGGCACTGGGCAGACACAGAGACGTTCACAGCTGCCCTCCTCCCCATAGTCTGCCCCGTCTGCCAGTCTGCTGCACCAGAGCCAGAGCAGCAGGGTGTGGAGCATGATGACTCTACATGGAGGGGAAGAGGAGGGCTGGGTAATGATGAGCTGAGAGATGGCTAACCCCCTCAGTGAGTCAGTTAGTCAGAGGAGGATTGCATTCCCAATTTCAATGGGTCTGTTGAGGCTTATGCTGAGGGGAGTTGTGTAGTAATTCAGCTCTGACTTTCTCAACTCTCCTCCTCTAGTCCCTCCAGGAGTGCTAACACCCTGAGTGTATTAGCTGGAAGTGGGACACTCCTTTCCTCTCTCCCTCATCTCCTCTCCTCTTCTCCAATACCCTCCACAGAAAGGGATTAGCATTTAGACAGCCAATATCTACACACACACACACACACACTGGTGTCTGTTTGTACGCACACACACCAGGATGAGTCATATATTATGAGGATGCATTTTCCAGGAAATTATTATGAAAATACCCGATGCACACACACACACACACACACACACACACACACACATTGGGTGTCGGAAGTGGCGTGAGAGACCTGGTACAGAGAAGCGGGACACCTCCCAGAGGAAGGGGGTAATGTAGCGTCCTTAACCCTAACACCTAGCTACCTCGTCAAGAGGTTCGGACCGCTTGGCCTAATGGTTAAGGTGCTTTACATTGTCGCTAAACCCGGTCCGAGTCCCAGACGGGCACCCTCGGATTTGCTACAGTATTGTCTTCTCGATCTGTAGATTTAACTGTACCCCCTGCAGAGTTTAGTTAGGCTAGATATTGATTGTTGCCTGTAGGAGTGCAGGGTCTACGGGGGTGTGTGCTTGTGACTGAGTATTTCCAGATTAATTTCCCCCTGGAAAGTGCTATATCAGTCATCCTGGTGTGTGTTGTCTGTAGCTAAGTTTCCATCCAATTGGAGACAGATTTTCATCGAATATTCTAAAATCTGCATAAAAAACAATTGTGTATTTTCCCACTAGAGGTGTGTTTCCATCAAACTGACTTATTGTGGACAAAAGGCTGTGCGTGATGACGTAGTGCACTCAAAATGACTTCTGCAGTTAAGTTCCCGAGTACCGAAATAAAAAACATAAGTTACATGGGTTTCGATCGCAATTTCAACTCTACAGATGGTTTTGTCACACAAACTTGCACAATCTAGTTTTTCTGCAGGCTCTCTCTAGACAATACTTGGCTAATAAAGTGGACAGGGGGTTATATGATGAGATATTAATAAGAGCAAGATAATTTGATTTGATAATTGGCAGCCAAACACCTATCATTATGCCACCAGCATTAAAATAATAGCCTACCCTCAATATTTAGCCTATTGGGAAAGTGCATGATCATCTATGCACCTAACACCATGTGAAGTTCATCCAACTTTTTAATCTGCTTATAACTTTCAAGTGCTTTTTCACGTTGTGGTGGTAGGCCCATATCATGCCACGATTCCACGTTTATTTTCGAGTACGATGGTTATTATATCAATATTTGCATAAAAAGGCATTTCCAACGCCATTTCTTGCATAATTAATTTTACGACACAATAAGATCCCCACCTTGTTAAAGAAACAAATGGTCTGTCGGGAAATTTATGAAATTGTAAACTGACATGACTGTTGTTTATATGTGTCAGGTAATTATTCTGCATGAAATGGTTAGATGGAAACCTGGTTAGTGTGTCTGTGTGTCTGTTTGCATTCACACACCAGGAGTCATATATTATATGGATGCATTTTTCAGGGAAATAATCTGGAAATACACAGTGTGTGTGTATGCTATAGTGAGCTGCAAGATATAATGGTAATGGGTAGTCCCTGCAGCTCAGGTTGGTAGAGCATGGCGCTTGCAATGTCAGGGTTGTGGGTTCGTTTCCCACAGGGGGCCAGTATGAAAAAAATGTACGCACTCACTAACTGTAAGTCGCTCTGGATAAGAGCGTCTGCTAAATGACTAAAATGTAAAATGTGTGATAAGCTGAGGGGACAGGGCCTTGAGGTGAGAACCTGTTGGCCACTGGCTGAATAATCTCTTTATCCCAGCGGCCTTGTAGACCAGGGTGACAGACTGGATCAGTCCGGACACACTCACACTCACACACACAAACACACTGTACAAACACACACAACGTTTCATTAGCCTTTACTGCAGTGGGGCTAAATCAGGGTCACACAGTGTTTCTTCCAGTCTTAAACAAATCTACTTTGGAAACAAAAGTATACACCTCACACACATGGTTATGGGCTTACCATGTCACATATAGAGTTGAAATGTATTCAATTTAGATTTCGCATCCCAATATTAACTTTATATACATCACAGAAGACTGAAATATAACAAAATTGTTTGACATAGAAACACCGGATTTTCGTCGGGTTTTTAATAATAATCTTTATTAATGATGAAATGATGAAAACTATTAATAACATTCCCATCCATGAGGCCAAAGAGGGCGCTTTTGGTCATTGACTGCAGGAAAGGGGCTACTAATCACTTTTGACTGGCTGGACTGAGGGATGGATGGCGTAGCAGGTGTTTGAATATTAATGCAATAATGTCCCCCACACACTCACTCACACACACATACACACACACTCCTCCCTCTGTGCCCACCCGAGGTGGTTGTCATAAGCCCAGCTGCTAGTCCAGTCAATGATAGATGACTCTATACTATCCCTAGTGTAATCACTCCTACACTAACCACACCCTGTCTGTCAGTCTGTTTGGCTGTCTAATTGTGTTAACTGTTTAGTGCAGATCTACCAAACACGATCATTAATAATCTCAGTTTAAAGGGCATCTCTGCAGTCTGCTGCATCGTAGTGATAATGTCAAGACAAGCTTTGTAATCAGTGTTAAATATCACCTAATTTTAATTCATCTTTGCTGTCAATATCACAGGGAGATTATTGGGTGTGACTCATAGAATGTCATTGCAGGAGAATGTAATAGGGAGAATTCCGTTTGGAATGTCAGAGAGAGAATGTTGAGGTGGATGGGCTAAGAAGTTTGGGTGTGTGATGCTGTGTTATGGTAACAGTATAGGTACTTCATGATTTCATGTATGTGCAACCAGACCATCCCTGTACAGAATTAGAGTTCTGATATTTACCTCTTGGTCTCCCATTCCTCCTCCCCTTCTCTCTCCATGCAGGCTTCAAGTGCCCTGTCTGTTCCAAGTTTGTCTCCACTGATGAGATGGACCTACACCTCGTCATGTGCTTGACCAAACCCAGAGTGACGTATAACGGTAAGACTGCTTACTTTACTCCCCTACCCCTAGACTGTTCTCCTTTGCTGAGCTGGTGCTTGTGAAAGGGAAGGGCTTAGTGTGTGTTTATGTGTGTGTGGCCAGACAAGACTTTGCCGTGGCTGTCTGCGAGTTAAATTATAAGCTAATTTATTGCAACATGGTTGCTGTCAGCCATTGTCTGAATGAGCTGCTTGATTTTTGGCGGTTGGAATGACTCCCCTCCTCCTCTCCTTCAATGACTAATGTGACTGGTGTCACGGCAGGTGTTAGCTCTGTGTCTGTGTAATCATAATGGCAAGACAAAGTGTTTTAAGGCAGATCTGTTACAGAGGGGACTGTCACTGTCACTGGACTCCCTTATCTGTCCAATACTGTCTGCCCAAATTGATCAAAACAACTCTCTCCTCTCTCTGCAGTTCAATTCAAACACAAACTCCCCCCCCCCCCTTTCTCTCTCTCTTTCATTTGCCTCCCATTGTGTTGGCGCTTTAATGCCTTAATCAGTCCTGTTTTTACAACATTTTGACATGTTTTCAGGCATTGTCAGTCAAAATGTGATTTGATTTGATTTGATTTATATAAATACACAGTGGAATGACTATGGTGCCAACACACAGCCAAGTACATCATAACAGGCTGAACAAGTCATATTACTATGGTTATGAGTGTTCTACCCTATAAATAAATAGTAATCTAAGGTTCCTAAACAATTGCATCTCGCCCTGCTTTCTTAATCACTTTCTGAAGACTGGTCCAATTGATTCATGGGCCATATCTTTTTAATACAAACCGGGCAGCTTGCAAGTCTTAAGTGGACGGTGTTTATGTGAAGGACAGTGAAAACATGTAATGTATTTGATACTGTAATCTCTGCAGGGGGATGTAAACTAGGATACAGCAGTGAGAGGGGAAAGTTGGAGCCCTCAGCTTACAATTCCTGGGTTGAGAAGAAACAGAGTTCAACACACACACACACTCAGAGCTCAGCCCTCCATCTTATATTAAGAAAGGCCTCCAAGCCCCAGTGGCATTTGTTTTATTAAGAGCTATCTTTTCAGTCTTAAAGGGCTGGCTAATTTCCTCTTGCTTCCTCAAGGGGATATGACATCATGCTCACTGTGTGTTTCTGGAGCACAGAGTAGCACAGACACACTCACACACACACACACACACACACACACACACACACACACACACACACACACACACACACACACACACACACACACATACACAACACACACACACACAGACAGACAGACAGACAGACAGACAGACAGACATACACACACACACACACACACACACACACACACACACACACACACACACACACACTACACACACACACAGACAGACAGACAGACAGACAGACAGACAGACAGACAGACAGACAGACAGACAGACACACACACACACACACACAGAGGGCTGAGGAGCAATTTCTGCAGAGCCTCACACACTTGTATCTCCCTGCCTCCCTTTTCCACTCCAACTCTATGGGGAAATACTTCCTACGATGGGCCCAGGCTCTGGAAGTCATTGCCTAACACCCTAATGAGGAGTTTGTAGTGGCCCCTTCTAAGCACTAAGTCATCATGTAGGATTCAGTTGGTCAGAAAACAAATTACTCTGCATGTTGTGTGCATCCCAAATGTCACCTTATTCACTATATAGTGCACTACTTTTGACTAGAGCCCTACGTGCCTTCGGCAAAAGTAGTGCACGATATAGGGACACAGTTTATTGATAAGATTAATAATAATCACACAAATGTATTGTTTGCTCTTGTATACTCCATGACTTCCTCAACATCAACAATATAGCCCAGTTTGCATTCAACACTGAGACATAGCGACTTCTGATGCAATAATATGTGTCTGTTTGTCTTCTCTGAGCAGTCCTCTCACATGCCTCTGGCAGCTCATGACCAATAATAGTTTTTTCAGCAGAGGTCAAATTATGGACACTTCTATGACACTGTTAAATTATTGGATCATGGCGTTTCAGTCCACAGTGACTTGCTGTTAAAACCTAGTCAAACAGGCCTTCATCTTGGCTCAGGAGTGGGTAAGGGAGGCAGCAGTAGTTTCTCTGTGTCTGCTTGTTTTTAGTGCGACTGTGATGTAGAAGCATTGGGCTGATGATGGTTGAAGGTCAGTAGACCTGGCTTCTCATACATCAACAGGACTGAGGGAAAGTCATCCATCATCAAACACAGTGGGGGGATGAATTAAGAGGTGGTGGACCATTTTGTGTGTGTATGTGTGTGTGTGTGTGCCTGTGTGTGTGTATGTGTGCGCTTCACTCCTGAAATTGTGGTTGTCTGTGTTCATGTGCTATCTGTGACACAATCTCTCCCCTGCCTGCCTACATCACAGGGGTCAAGCCCCAGACAGATGTGCAGTGAGGGAAAAAAGTATTTGATCCCCTGCTGGTTTTGTACGTTTGCCCACTGACAAAAACATGATCAGTCTATAATTTTAATGGTACGTTTATTTGAACAGTGAGAGACAGAATAACAACAACAAAAATCTAGAAAAACGCATGTCAAAAATGTTATAAATTGATTTGCATTTTAATTAGGGAAATAAGTATTTGACCTCTCTGCAAAACATGACTTAGTACTTGGTGGCAAAAAACCCTTGTTGGCAATCACAGAGGTCAGACTGGTTCTTGTAGTTGGCCACCAGGTTTGCACACACATCTCAGGAGGGATTTTGTCCCACTCCTCTTTGCAGATCTTCTCCAAGTCATTAAGGTTTAGAGGCTGACGTTTGGCAACTCGAACCTTCAGCTCCTCCACAGATTTTCTATGGGATTAAGGTCTGGAGACTGGCTAGGTCACTTCAGGACCTTAATGTGCTTCTTCTTGAGCCACTCCTTTAATGCCTTGGCCATGTGTTTTGGGTCATTGTCATGCTGGAATACCCATCCACGACCCATTTTCAATGCCCTGGTTGAGGGAAGGAGGTTCTCACCCAAGATTTGACGGTACATGGCCCCGTCCATCGTCCCTTTGATGCAGTGAAGTTGTCCTGTCCCCTTAGCAGAAAAACACCCCCAAAGCATAATGTTTCCACCTCCATGTTTGACGGTGGGGATGGTGTTCTTAGGGTCATAGGCAGCATTCCTCCTCCTCCAAACACGGCGAGTTGAGTTGATGCCAAAGAGCTCAATTTTGGTCTCATCTGACCACAACACTTTCACCCAGTTCTCCTCTGAATCATTCAGACGGGCCTGTATATGTGTTTTCTTGAGCAGGGGGACCTTGCGTGCGCTGCAGGATTTCAGTCCTTCACGGTGTAGTGTGTTACCAATTGTTTTCTTGGTGACTATGGTCCCAGCTGCCTTGAGATCATTGACAAGATCCTCCCGTGTAGTTCTGGGCTGATTCCTCACCGTTCTCATGATCATTGCAACTCCACGAGGTGAGATCTTGCATGGAGCCCCAGGCCGAGGGAGATTGACAGTTATTTTGTGTTTCTTCCATTTGTGAATAATCGCATCAACTGTTGTCACCTTCTCACCAAGCTGCTTGGCGATGGTCTTGTAGCCCATTCCAGCCTTGTGTAGGTCTACAATCTTGTCCCTGACATCCTTGGAGAGCTTTTTGGTCTTGGCCATGGTGGAGAGTTTGGAATCTGATTGATTGATTGCTTCTGTGGACAGGTGTCTTTTATACAGGTAACAAACTGAGATTAGGAGCACTCCCTTTAAGTGTGTGCTCCTAATCTCAGCTCGTTACCTGTATAAAAGACACCTGAGAGCCAGAAATCTTTCTGATTGAGAGGGGGGTCAAATCTTATTTCCCTCATTAAAATGCAATTCAATTTATAACATTTTTGACATGCGTTTTCTGGATTTTGTTGTTGTTATTCTGTCTCTCACTGTTCAAATAAACCTACCATTAAAATTATAGACTGATCATTTCTTTGTCAGTGGGCAAACGTCCAAAAATCAGCAGGATCAAATACTTTTTTCCCTCACTGTATCAGTCATGTGGACTTTAAACCGCTTGTTTTGTCTCCCTCAGCCTGAAGAAGGGCTTTTAAACACACCCAGTTGACAGAGAGGACAAATGCTGCTGTTTAAAGATAATCCAAAGGTTTTAAACAGCCCAACAACGTTTTAAAACCTGCTAGTCATCAGAGATGTATCACATTCTCCAATAATGGAACCCATTTTACTGGGTTAATAGACCTTAGAGAAGACTGGCTGGGGTATGAGTGGTGAGTCATGACTTTCACTCTCTTTACTCCCCACCTCTCATCCCCTTCTCTGAATAGGTTCCCCCCCTGTCCTGGCCTGCCCTGGTACCCCGTAGACAGCCTCTTTTCAGCCAGTCATTCTCTTCCTGAGCACTGTGTCCTATGCTGTCCTCCAGGCTTTCTGCACTCTCTACCCTCTCTAGCTAATCTCTGTCAGAGAGAGAGGGAGAGCATGAGAGAGACAGGGATAGAGGGGGAGTGGGGGAGAGAGAAAAGGACAAGAGCGAGGGAGAGACAGAAGGAGGGTGAGAGAGAGAGACACTTTACTCCAGAGTCTTAGTAAAGAGTGTGTATGTTTATGTGTCTTGGCGTCAGATGTAGAGAGAGAGAGAGAGAGAGAGAGAGAGAGAGAGAGAGAGAGAGAGAGAGAGAGAGAGAGAGAGAGAGAGAGAGAGAGAGAGAGAGAGAGAGAGAGAGAGACTGGAAGATGAAAGATGATTGTTAGTGTTCCCTGTGTGGAGGTCTGGCCTTGCTTATCAGTCATGTGGGGGAGGAGTGTAATGGAGGTGGACAGGAGAGATTATCACTGATCCCTCTCCTCCCTCTCCTCCCTCCCCTCTCTCCTCTCTCAGCGCCTCTCCGACAGCCAGCTCTGTGGCTCTCACCTCTCCTCTTCTCCTCTCCTCCTCCTCTCTCCTCTCCTCCTCCTCTCTCGCACCTCTGACAGCCAGCTCTGTGGCTCTACCTCTCCCTCTTCTCCTCTCCCTCCTCTCCTCCTCTCCTCCTCCCTCTCAGCACCTCTACAGCCAGCTCTGTGGCTCTACCTCTCCTCTCTCCTCTCCTCCTCTCTCCTCTCCTCTCCTCCTCTCTCAGCACCTCTCTGACAGCCAGCTCTGTGGCTCTACCTCTCCTCCTCTCCTCCCTCTCCTCTCCTCCTCTCTCATCTCATATCCTCCTCTCTCAGCACCTCTCGACAGCCAGCTCTGTGGCTCTACCTCTCCTCTTCTCCTCTCCTCCTCTCTCATCTCATATCCTCCTCTCTCAGCACCTCTCTGACAGCCAGCTCTGTGGCGCTACCTCCTCCTCCTCTCCTCTCCTCCTCTCTCCTCTCCTCTCCTCCTCTCTCAGCACCTCTGACAGCCAGCTCTGTGGCTCTACCTCTCCTCTTCTCCTCTCCTCCTCTCCCTCTCCTCTCTCCTCTCTCTCAGCACCTCTCTCCCGACAGCCAGCTCTGTGGCTCTACCTCTCTCTTCTCCTCTCCTCCTCTCCTCCTCTCCTCTCCTCCTCTCTCAGCACCTCTCTGACAGCCAGCTCTGTGGCTCTACCTCTCCTTCTCCTCTCCTCCTCTCTCATCTCATACCTCCTCTCTCAGCACCTCTCTGACAGCCAGCTCTGTGGCTCTACCTCTCCTCTTCTCCTATACTCCTCTCCTCCTCTCTCAGCGCCTCTCTGACAGCCAGCTCTGTGGCTCTACCTCTTCTATTGCTCTGCAGTACGGGACAGGAGAGGGAAAGATAGAGGGAGAGAGAAAGAGAGAGGGAGAGAGGAAGCTTCTTTTTCACACACCTGTCTCTACTCCACAACGGAATCCCATTACCTCTCTCACTTACTCTCTCTCTCTCAATTCAATTCAATTCAATGTAAGGGCTTTATTGGCATGGGAAACGTGTGTTAACATTGCCAAAGCAAGTGAAGTAGATAGTAAACAAAAGTGAAATAAACAATAAATATTAACAGTAAACATTACACTCAGAAGTTTCAAAAGAATAAAGACATTTCAAATGTCATATTATGTATATATACAGTGTTGTAACAATGTGCAAATAGTTAAAGTACAAATGGGAAAATAAATAAACATAAATATGGGTTGTATTTACAATGGTGTTTGTTCTTCACTGGTTGCCCTTTTCTTTGTGGCAACAGGTCACAAATCTTGCAGCTGTGATGGCACACTGTGTTTTTTTCACCCAGTAGATAAGGGAGTTTATCAAAATTGGGTTTGTTTTCGAATTCTTTGTGGATCGCTGTAATCTGAGGGAAATATGTGTCTCTAATATGGTCATACATTTGGCAGGAGGTTAGAAGTGCAGCTCAGTTTCCACCTCATTTTGTGGGCAGTGTGCACATAGCCTGTCTTCTCTGAGAGCCAGGTCTGCCTACGGCGGCCTTTCTCAATAGCAAGGCTATGCTCACTGAGTCTGTACATAGTCAAAGCTTTCTTAAGTTTTCGGTCAGTCACAGTGGTCAAGTATTCTGCCACTGTGTACTCTCTGTTTAGGGCCAAATAGCATTCTAGTTTGCTCTGTTTTTTTGTTTGTTCTTTCCAATGTGTCAAGTAATTCTCTTTTTGTTTTCTCATGATTTGGTTGGGTCTAGTTGTGTTGTTGTTGTTGTTGTCCTGGGGCTGTGTGGGGGTCTGTTTGTGTTTGTGAACAGAGCCTCTCTCTCTCTCTCTCTCTCTCTCTCTCTCTCTCTCTCTCTCTCTCTCTCTCTCTCTCTCTCTCTCTCTCTCTCTCTCCCTCTCTCCCTCTCTCTGTCTCTCTCTCCCCTCTGTCTCTGTCTTTCTCTCTCCCTCTTGTACTCTCTCTCTCTTACCCTCCCTTTCATACATACACAATGTGATGCTGTTTTTTATTTATTTGTATTTCACCTTTATTTAACCAGGTAAGCCAGTTGAGAACAAGTTCTCATTTACAACTGCGACCTGGCCAAGATAAAGCAAAGCAGTGCGATAAAAACAACAACACAGAGTTACATATGGGGTAAAACAAAACATAAAGTCAAAAATACAACAGATTCCTCTTTAAGGAATACCTGGGATAGGATAAAGTAATCCTTCTACCCCCCCCCCCAAAAAAATTGTAAAGTGGTTATCCCACTGGCTATAGGGTGAATGCACCAATTTGTGAGTCGCTCTGGATAAGAGCGTCTGCTAAATGACGTAAATGTGCCCTTGAGCAATGCACTTAACCCTAATTGCTCCTGTAAGTCGCTCTGGATAAGAGCGTCTGCTAAATGACTAAAATGTAAAATGTAAATAAATGTAATGAGGTAAGGCAATAAATAGGCTATAGTGCAAAATAATTACAATTAGTATTAACACTGGAATGATAGATGTGCAAGAGATGATGTGCAAAAAGAGATACTGGGGTGCAAATGAGCAAAATAAATAACAATATAGGGATGAGGTAGTTAGGTGGGCTAATTTCAGATGGGCTGTGTACAGGTGCAGTGATCGGTAAGCTGCTCTGACAACTGACGCTTAAAGTTAGTGAGGAGATAAGAGTCTCCAGCTTCAGAGATTTTTGCAATTCGTTCCAGTCATTGGCAGCAGAGAACCGGATGGAATGGCGGCCAAAGGAGGTGTTGGCTTTGGGGATGACCAGTGAGATATACCTGCTGGAGCGCATACTACGGGTGAGTGTTGCTATGGTGACCAATGAGCTAAGATAAGGCGGGATTTGCCTAGCAGTGATTTATAGATGGCCTGGAGCCAGTGGGTTTGGCGACTGAATATGTAGTGAGGACCAGCCAACAAGAGCGTACAAGTCACAGTGGTGTGTAGTGTATGGGGGCTTTGGAGACAAAACGGATGGCACTGTGATAGACTACATCCAATTTGCTGAGTAGATTGTTGGAGGCTATTTTGTAAATGACATCGCCGAAGTCAAGGATCGAGTAGGATAGTCAGTTTTACGAGGGCATGTTTGGCAGCATGAGTGAAGGAGGCTTTGTTGCGAAATAGGAAGCCAATTCTAGATTTAACTTTGGATTGGAGATTATTAATGTGAGTCTGGAAGGAGAGTTTACAGTCTAACCAGACACCTAGGTATTTGTAGTTGTCCACATACTCTAGGTCAGACCCGTCGAGAGTAGTGATTCTAGTCGGGTGGGCGGGTGCCAGCAGCTTTCGATTGAAGAGCATGCATTTAGTTTTACTAGTGTTTAAGAGCAGTTGGAGGCTACTGTAGAAGTGTTGTATGGCATTGAAGCTCGTTTGGAGGTTTGTTAACACAGTGTCCAGTGAAGGGCCAGATGTATACAAAATGGTGTCGTCTCGTGAGAGGTGGATCTGAGAGTCACCAGCAGCAGAGCGACATCATTGATATACACGGAGAAAAGAGTCGGCCCAAGAATTGAACCCAGTGGCACTCCCCATAGAGACTGCCATAGGTCCAGACAACAGACCCTCCAATTTGACACATTGAACTCTATCTGAGAAGTAGTTGGTGAACCAGGCGAGGCAGTCATTTGAGAAACCAAGGCTATTTAGTCTGCCAATAAGAATGCGGTGGTTGACAGAGTCGAAAGCCTTGGCCAGGTCGATGTAGACGGCTGCACAGTACTGTCTATTATCAATCGCGGTTATAATATCGTTTAGGACCTTGAGCGTGGCTGAAGTGCACCCATGACCAGCTCGGAAACCGGATTGCATAGCAGAGAAGGTACGGTGGGATTCGAAATGGTCGGTGATCTGTTTGTTAACTTGGCTTTCAAAAACGTTCGAAAGGCAGGGCAGGATGCATACTGTATGCCCCCCTACTGTACTGCAGATAGAAGAGGACCTAGCTGCATTCTGTTTGCACACACACACACACAAATGCACACACACACGCACTGAGCCCTTAGTGGGAGTGATGTGCTTGGAGAGGGATATGCTCAGAGCTGCAGGGCTGCAGCAGGACATCCTATGGACCACTCTACAGCCCTGTCACACTCTGAAACATGACACTATCTCCCTAGGAAATACCTACCTCAGCTGTCCTGTTCCTGAGACACTCTGATTGGATCAGAAAACAAGAAGTAGCAGTAGGACTGAGCAATCAATGATAGTGAGAGAGGGGACTCTCCCTCCACAGTCCAGGCATTCAAACTGGACACTCCAGACACTGCAGCTATTGTCCAGCCCTCTCACTGTCTGTGTGTTACTGTATCATAGTCCTGTGTTGTATGACACTGTCCTAATGACTGGGTCCTCAGGGAGAAGACAGCACAAACACAAAGCACACTCACATAGACACATTCAGTACCGTAGCCTGTCAGATGGACTGCTACAGGGGGGTGTTGGTGTTGAACTCTGAGAACACTGCTGCACTGCTGTTAGTGCTGGAGACGGGTGTTGTGACTGTCTGTCTGCCTGTCTGTCTGCCTGTCTGCCTGTCTGACTGTCTGAGGAGAATGTCTGGGCTTTTATGAGGGGGGCAGGAGGACAAGTAGTGTGTGTGTCTAGCTAAGAGGGAAAGGCAGTTGTAGCCTAGCTAGTATTAGTGTCAAGGTAGATGTAGGTGGGTGTGGTGGTGGAATCAGGCGCAGGACGCAGAACGTTAGTCCAACAGACTTTAGTAGATGCACACAAAAACAATCACGAATAAATGCCCTGAGGCGAAAACTCCGCACGTAGGTGAAAATAACGGGCGCACTAACAGGTGCGACAAAACACTCCAAACAATATGGAGAAATAGCTCAACCGAGCAAACAGTAGAATAACAGCCTACCGGCACGACAGTAAAACAATAACACACAACACTAGACAAACACAACGAGAACTTATAGGACACTAATTACACTAAACGATAACAGGTGTAACAACAATCAGACAAAAGCAAACGAACATAGAAACATGCAACGGTGGCAGCTAGTATTCGAGACGACGAACGCCGAAGCCTGCCCGAGCAAGGAAGAGAGGCAGCCTCGGCGAAACCGTGACAGTACCCCCCTTGACGCGCGGCTCCAGACGTGCGCCGACTCGGCCTCGGGGACGACTCAGGAGGACGCGGGCAGGGTGCGTCGGGTGCCCACGATGGAATTCCGTCAGGAGAGACGGGTCCAAAATGTCTCTCCTCGGCACCCAGCACCGTTCCTCCGGGCCGTACCCCTCCCACTCCACTAGATATTGGAGACCCCCATCCGACGTCTCGAATCCAAGATGGACCGCACGGAGTACGCCGGTGCCCCCTCGATGTCCAATGGGGGCGGAGGAGTCTCCCTGATCTCACTTTCTTGGAGTGGGCCAGCTACCACCGGCCTGAGAAGAGACACATGGAACGAGGGGTTAATACTTTTATACTCAACAGGTAGTTGTAATTTGTAACACACCTCGTTCAACCTTCTCAGGACTTTAAATGGCCTACAAACCGCCGACCCAGTTTCCGACAGGGCAGGCGGAGGGGCAGGTTTCTGGTAGAGAGCCAGACTCGATCACCAGGTGCGTACACCGGTCCCTCACTGCGGTGGAGATCGGCGCGCCTTATGACGACGGAGGGCCCGCTGCAGGTGGACGTGTGCAGCGTTCCATGTCTCCTCCGAGCGCCGCACCCACTCATCCACCGCAGGAGCCTCGATCTGGCTCTGCTGCCAAGGTGCCAGAACCGGCTGGTAACCCAACACACATTGGAAAGGGGTTAGGTTAGTGGAGGAATGGCGTAGGGAATTCTGGGCCATTTCGGCCCAGGGAACGACCTGGCCCACTCCTCCGGCCGGTCCTGGCAGTATGTTCTAAGAAACCTACCCACATCCTGGTTCACCTTTCCACCTGCCCATTACTCTCCGGGTGGTAACCCGAGGTGAGGCTCACCGAGACCCCCAACCGCTCCATAAAAGCTCTCCAGACTCTGGAGGTAAATTGGGGACCTCGATCAGACACAATATCCTCGGGTACCCCGTAGTGCCGGAACACATGGGTGAATAGTGCTTCGGCGGTTTGCAGGGCAGTAGGAAGGCCCGGCATAGGGAGCAAACGACAGGCCTTAGAAAACCGGTCCACAACGACCGGTATAGTGGTATTCCCCTGTGAAGGAGGAAGGTCAGTGAGGAAATCCACCGAGAGGTGAGACCATGGTCGTTGTGGAACGGGCAGGGGTAGTAACTTACCCCTAGGCAGATGTCTAGGCGCCTTACACTGGGCGCACACCGAGCAGGAGGAAACATAAACCCTCACATCCCTCGCCAACGTGGGCCACCAGTACTTGGCACTAAGACAGTGCACTGTCCGGGCCGATACCAGGATGTCCAGAGGAGGGTGACGTGTGAGCCCAATAGATCAATCGATCCCGAACCTCGAGCGGAACGCACTTCCGACCCTCCGGGCATTGAGGTGGACTAGGGTCGGTGCGTAACGCCCGCTCGAGTTCAGCATCGACCTCCCACACTACCGGTGCCACCAGACAAGACTCCGGCAGTATGGGAGTGGGCTCCACGGACCTCTCCTCCGTGTCATACCGCCGAGACAGTGCGTCTGCCTTACCGTTCTGTGACCCAGGGATGTACGTGATCTTAAATGTGAACCGGGTCAAAAACATATTCCACCTCGCCTGGCGAGGGTTCAGCCTCTCGCTGCCCGGATGTACTCCAGGTTACGGTGGTCCATCAAAATGAGGAAAGGGTGTTGAGCCCCCTCAAGCCAGTGCCTCCACACCTTTAGGGCCTGTACCACGGCTAACAGCTCCCTGTCCCCTACGTCATAGTTTTGCTCCGCCGGGACTGAGCTTCTTGGAATAAAAAGCACAGGGGCGGAGTTTAGGTGGCGCGCCGGACCGTTGCGAAAGCACGGCTCCTACACCGGCCTCTGACGCGTCCACCTCTACCTGAAATGGCAAGAGGGATCCGGATGCGCCAGCACCGGGGCCGAGGTAAACAGGTCCTTCAGCCTCCCAAACGCCCTGTCCGCCTCGGCTGACCACTGCAGACGCACCGACCCCCCTTCAAAAGAGACGTTATGGGAGCTGCCACCTGTCCAAAACCCCGGATAAACCTCCGGTAGTAATTCGCAAACCCCAAAAACTGCTGCACCTCCTTCACAGTGGTTGGCGTTTGCCAATTACGCACGGCTGACACCCGGTCTACCTCCATCTTCACCCCTGACGCAGACAACTGATAACCCAAAAAGGAGACCGACTCCTGGAAGAACAGACACTTCTCTGCCTTGACATACAGGTCGTGCTCCAACAGCCTCCGCAACACTTCGGCGCACCAGGGCCACATGCTCGACTCGGGTAGGCGAGTACACGAAATGTCATCTATGTACACGACCACCCCCCTGCCCCTGCATGTCCCTGAAGATCTCATCCACGAATGATTGGAAAACTGAAGGAGCGTTCATCAACCCGTATGGCATGACAAGATACTCGTAATGGCCCGAGGTGGTACTAAAGGCTGTCTTCCATTCATCGCCCCCCCTAATGCGCACCAAGTTGAACGCGCTCCTGAGATCTAATTTAGTGAAGAAACGCGCCCCGTGCAATGACTCCGTCATGGTCGCAATCAGCGGGAGTGGATAACTGTACTTCACCGTGATCTGATTGAGACCACGGTAGTCAATGCACGGGCGTAACCCCCCATCCTTTTTCTTCACAAAAAAGAAACTCGAGGACGCAGGGGAAGTGGAGGGCCGTATGTATCCTTGTCTCAGAGATTCGTCTATGTCCAAGTCTCCATAGCTCTCTTCTCCTCCTGAGACAGAGGATACACATGGCTCCGTGGGAGCGCAACTCCTGCCTGGAGGTCTATCGCACAATCTCCCTGCCTATGGGGGAGGTAACTGCGTCGCCCTCGACTTACTGAACACAATAGCCAAATCCCCATACTCAGGGGGAACGTGCAATGCGGGCACCTGGTTTGGACTCTCCACCGAGGTAGCCCCTACGGAAACGCCTAAACATTGACCCACACACTGGGCAGACCACTCCATCAGAGCCCTCTCCTGCCACGAAATAGATGGGTTATGGGTACTCAACCAGGGCATGCCCAGCACTACCGGATACGCAGGCGAGTCGATCAGAAATAGCTGGATCATCTCCTGATGACCCCCCTGCGCACACATCCTAAGTGGCGCCGTGACCTCCCTGATCAAGCCCGCACCCAACGGACGGCTATCTAGGGCATGAACGGGGAAGGGAACGTCAACAGGGAGAAGGGGAATCCTAAGGCTAAACAAAATTTCTTATCAACAAAATTCCCAGCCGCGCCTGAATCTACCAGCGCCTTATGCTGGGAATGAGGTGCTACCTGTGGAAAACGCACAGGCATACAGAAGTGTGCAACAGAGAGCTCTGGGTGAGTGGGGCGCCTACTCACCTGGAAGGATTCCCAGTGCGGGACCTGTCGTCTTCTCCCCTAGGAGGCCATCCCCAGCACCTAGCCGCGGTGTGTCCTCCCCGACCACAGTTGGTGCAGGAGATGGACCCCCTCGTCATCCGACCCCTCCTCTCTCTAGCGCCAGCGCCCCGAGCTCCATGGGGCACGGCTCGGAGGCGCTGGAGGGTGAAATGGACGGACCCCCTCGGGGACGTCCCGCGGGTAGCTAGCAGGGTATCCAGCCTGATGGACATGTCGACCAACTGGTCGAACGAGAGGCTGGTGTCCCTACAAGCCAGCTCCCACGGACGCCCTCACGTAGACTACATCGGTAGTGATCGATGAGGGCCCGCTCATTCCACCCTGCATCCGCCGCTAGAGTACGGAATTCTAAGGCGAACTCCTGGGCACTCCTCTTCCCCTGCCGGAGGCAGAACAGACGCTCCCCGCGCTCTCCCCTCCGGGGATGGTCAAACACCGCCCTGAAGCGGCGGGAGAACTCGTCGTAGGTGATGGTGGTAGCGTCGATTCTCCTCCACTCTGCGTTGGCCCATTCCAACGCCTTACCGGAAAGGCAGGAGATCAGGGCGGACACGCTCTCGTGTCCCGAGGGCGCCCGGGTGCACGGTGGCCAGGTAAAGCTCCACCTGGAGAAGGGAATCCCTGACACCCGGCAGCGGTCCCATCGTAGGCCCTCGGGAGCGAGAGTCAAACTCCTCTGGGTTCCGGAGCGGGAATGGGCTGACTTGCCGATGGTGCGGGCAGGGAGGATGGTGGTGGAGGTGTCCCTCGGGTCTCCCAGCCTCGGATGGTGGTGATCACCTCCTGCAGTGCGGACCCCATCCGCAGGATCTGGTCATTCTGCTCGCGGACCCGGTCCTCCAGCGCCGCCTGTGCTGCTGCGGCTCCTGCTGATTCCATTCTTGTGGTGTGTTATTCTGTCAAGGTAGATGTAGGTGGGTGTGGTGGTGGAATCAGGCGCAGGACGCAGAACGTTAGTCCAACAGACTTTAGTAGATGCACACAAAAACAATCACGAATAAATGCCCTGAGGCGAAAACTCCGCACGTAGGCGAAAATAACGGGCGCACTAACAGGTGCGACAAAACACTCCAAACAATATGGAGAAATAGCTCAACCGAGCAAACAGTAGAATAACAGCCTACCGGCACGACAGTAAAACAATAACACACAACACTAGACAAACACAACGAGAACTTATAGGACACTAATTACACTAAACGATAACAGGTGTAACAACAATCAGACAAAAGCAAACGAACATAGAAACATGCAACGGTGGCAGCTAGTATTCCGGAGACGACGAACGCCGAAGCCTGCCCGAGCAAGGAAGAGAGGCAGCCTCGGCCGAAACCGTGACAATTAGTGTATTAGGGAATAGTGTTTAAGTGTACTGTAGTAGTGTACTGAAGTGGGAGACAGTGCTGGGACAGGGAAACTAGTGAGCATAGAACTGTTAGACACCTTCTCAGCAGGTGATTTCTATAGTCATGGAAATGCACACACACAAGCAAAGGTGTGTTTTCCATCTGCAAAGATCAAAACACAGGTTCTCACAAAGTTTTGTAACTTTGTCTCCACAATGTCCCAGCCAAGAATAACAGAGAGAAACAGGAGTGATGGGTGTCAATCATGGTACAATATTACCATAAATCAAACAGTGAAGCCCTATTCTAACATGGAACAAACTGTAGAAAATCTATCTATCTCTATCTGTCAGACCACAGCCAAGAGAGGGCTGTCTCCAGCCTCCACGCTCCAGCCCTGTGGTTCTTTGCAGGCTGTGACTAGGGCTGTTTGCAGGCTTTGAGAGGTCTGAGGAGGGGGAGAGTGCAGCTGGCTTTGGCCTGGTTGATTAAATGGGCAGTCTGGCTCTTTCTGTTTCTCTCACTCACTCACTCACTCCCTCACTCACTCACTCACTCACTCTCTCACTCTCTCTCTCACTCTCTTCTCTCTCTCTCTCTCTCTCTCTCTCTCTCTCTCTCTCTCTCTCTCTCTCTCTCTCTCTCTCTCTCTCTCTCTCTCTCTCTCTCTCTCTCTCTCTCTCTCTCTCTCTCTCTCTCTCGCTCTCTCGCTCTCTCTCTCTCTGGGTATGCCTGCCTTCCTGCCTGCTGCCCTGCATGTTAAGGCTGGTCCTCTTGGCTCAGTGTCAGAGCAGGGTTCTCTGCTGGGACTCTCTCCACACTCCAACTGACTGCCAACTTATTTTTCAGCTAAAACACCACAGAAGAGCCCGAAAAGCCGGGACTAATCGATACCTGTCCACGCTGACTTCATCATCATGGCTTTAATTAGCCTATAGGGGCTGCCTGCCCAGCCTGTGACACACAGAGAGGACTTCTGTGTGTGTGTGTGTGTGTGTGTGTGTGCTTGGCCTTCCAGGTCTAAATGGAGTCCTTGTGGCTTTAGAGTTGCCCAGGCTCGGTGCTGTTGGATCAGACTCAGGACTCAGTGGTGTGTTGTGTTCACTGTTTAGAATGAGAGGAGGCTCAACATTGATCCTGTAGTATTGTCTAAATTAATCTTTAGCCACGGTTTAGTGCTCTCTGTTGTGTATGAGCTGGATAGAGAAAGGGAGGCAGGGAATGTATTATACTAGATAGGATTCCTTATGTAGCCTAATACAGTGACATTGGTCTAAATCAAATGTTTTTGAGAGAAGTAGAATACATTATGAACACAATATTGATGATGGTTTTAATCTTGCTGGTGTTCATCATTTCTATCGGCTACATAAGAGTGCATTCAGGTTAATAATACACTGTATTAATATGCCATTCCTTCTCTTGGTCAGTGCTCATGATTTAAATTAGGCCTAGTCCCGAATGAGCCCTGGTCAAAACGTGGGTGCACTAAATAGGGAATAGGCTGCCATTTGGGGCAGACACTTAGTGTCACGTTTCCTTTCTCCAGTTTCTAGCTAGAGAGACAGTGTTTCCAGTGATTGTTTTGCTAATCATCCATTCTGTGTCTGTCTGGTCCAGAGATGACCCATGACACACGCTAACGTCACCGACCCCATTACCACAATAATATGGTCCTCCATCACGATACAGGCCTCTGACCTGTCCTTAGACTCCAAGATAGTGGATCAGCTGCACATGTTAATGAGGGTTAGTTTGTGTGTGTGTGTGTGTGTGTGTGTGCATGCGTGCATGCGTGCATGCGTGCATGTGTAATGAAGTGATTGAAATGAGTGGCCAGTGGTCTGTGTTGAGGGAGATGCTAATGATGTCTTTATGATGCCTGTGTAGTCTAATGTTGATCAAGCCTTTTCACTGGGTCCCTAACTGTCCCTGTCTGTGTGTCCTGAGGCTATGACTAGCTGAGCTCAGTCCAGACAACACACACTAACAGAGTTTAGAAGCTATAATTGACTTTTAGCACACACACACACAGACACACACTCGCTCTTTCTCTCTCTCTCTCTCTCTCTCTCTCTCTCTCTCTCTCTCTCTCTCTCGCTCTCTCACACACACACAGCATGTTAATCAGCATGTTCATGTGCATATGAGCTGTTTGCGTTGTGCACCTCAAGGACAGTCTCTACCTGCCCCCTCCCCACCTCCTCCTCCTCCTCCTCCTCCTCCTCCTCCTCCTCCTCCCCACCTCCTCCTCCTCCTCCTCCTCCTCCCCTATCCTCCCATACCATCACCTAGCAATCTGCACTATTGGAATTTCAACGTGACTGCCACAATGTCTGGAGAATTGTGTGTGCATGCATGCATGTTTTGTCTAGTCCAGGTATCCTACTGCCATCCACACACACAGCCCACAACAGACATAATACAGATGGAGTGGTAAATCAAACAAGCATGCCACACACGCCCACACACACACACACACACAGGCTTTTCTAGGGCACGCACAGCTGTCTCATAAAGATACATCATCCTGTGAAGAAACCCTGGCGTGTCATTTGAAGGGAGAGGAGCCCAAAGATTAGCTCTGCATGAAAAGCTTTCACCCTCCCCATACAGACCCCACCCTCCCCCATACAGACCCACCGGAGCTCTGTGAATATTATTCCCTCCTAGCGTAACTCATTTTACACTGCCACAGCCTTCCAACTTCAGAACCAGGGATAGAAGTTGTTAGGAATATATTTATGGTTTATATGCCAGCCCAGGACCATGTAACCATGCCAGCCCAGGACCTCCACATTCGGCTTCTTCACCTGCGCGATTGTCTGAGACCAGCCACCCGGACAGCTGATGACACTGAGGAGTATTTCTGTCAGTAATAAAGCCCTTTTGTGGTGAAAAACTAATTCTGTGTCAGCGTCTGGGTGCAGTGGGGAAACGGAATCAGGCGCAGGACACAGAACTGAGAATTAATGGCTTTACTCGACTCTAAGTAAATAATGCAAACCCTCCACGCAGGGAAGAGCAAAAACAACAGCTCAACAGACGACGTAACAAGAACAATCACGCACACACTCAGGAGGGAAAACAGAGGTAATATAGGGAAACTAATAAGCCTAATGGGTAACAGGTGTGAACAATACAGACAGAACTAGTGAGACACAGAAACATCGATCGGTGGCAGCTAGTACTCCGGTGACGACGACCGCCGAAGCCTGCCCGAACGAGGAGGAGGGGCAGCCCCGGCCGTATCCGTGACAGTACCTCCGACGCGCGGCTCCAGCCGTGCGTCAACACCGGCCTCAGGGACGGCCAGGAGGACGTCGAGCAGGGCGAGTCGGATGACGACGATGGAACTCCCTTAACAAGGAGGGATTGAGGATGTCCCTCCTGGGAACCCAGCTCCGTTCCTCCGGACCGTACCCCTCCCACTCCACGAGATACTGCAGGCCTCCAACCCGACGCCTCGAATCCATGATGGAACGGACCGAGTACGCCGGTGCCACCCTCAATGTCCAATGGGGGCGGAGGAACCTCCCGCACCTCGGGACTCCTGGAGCGGACCAGCTACCACCGGCCTGAGGAGAGACACATGGAACGAGGGGTTAATACGGTGATCAGGGGGGAGCTGTAACCTATAACAAACCTCGTTCAACCTCCTCAGGACTTTAAAGGGCCCCACAAACAGCCGACCCAGCTTCCGGCAGGGCAGGCGAAGGGGCAGGTTTCGGGTCGAGAGCCAGACCCGGTCCCCCGGTGCATAAACCGGAGCCTCACTGCGGTGGCGGTCGGCACTCGCCTTCTGTCTCCTAATCGCCCTTTGCAGGCGTACATGGGCAGCGTCCCATGTCTCCTCCGAGTGCCGAAACCATTCATCCACCGCAGGAGCCTCGATCTGGCTCTGATGCCATGGTGCCAGGACCGGCTGGTAACCTAGTACACACTGAAAGGGAGACAGGTCAGTGGAGGAGTGGCGGAGTGAATTTTGAGCCATTTCTGCCAAGGGGATGCAAACTGACCAATCCCCCTGCCGGTCCTGGCAATACGACCTCAGAAACCTACCCACATCCTGGTTTACTCTTTCCACCTGCCCATTACTCTCGGGGTGAAAACCTGAGGTCAGGCTGACCGAGACCCCCAGATGGTCCATAAACGCCTTCCAGACCCTCGATGTGAACTGGGGACCCCGATCAGACACTATATCCTCAGGCACCCCCGTAGTGCCGGAAGACGTGTGTAAACAGAGCCTCTGCGGTCTGTAGGGCAGTAGGGAGACCGGGCAAAGGAATGAGACGACAGGGACTTAGAAAACCGATCCACAACGACCAGGATCGTGGTGTTACCCCTGTGACGGAGGAAGATCTGTAACAAAGTCCACCGATAGGTGTGACCACGGCCGCTGTGGAACGGGGAGAGGTTGTAATTTACCTCTGGGCAGGTGTCTAGGTGCCTTGCACTGAGCGCACACCGAACAGGAAGAAACATAAACCCTCACGTCCTGAGCTAAGGTGGGCCACCAGTACTTCCCACTAAGACAGCGCACTGTCCGACCAATGCCAGGATGGCCAGAAGCAGGTGACGTGTGAGCCCAATAAATCAAACGATCGCGAACCTCGGACGGAACGTCACGCACGACCCACTGGACACTGGGTGGGAGTGTACTCGCGGCGTAACGCCCGCTCGATGTCCGCGTCAACCTCCCAAACCACCGGCGCCACCAGACAAGAAGCCGGAAGTATGGGAGTAGGCTCCCTGGTCCGATCCTCTGAGTCATATAGCCGGGACAGAGCGTCTGCCTTAGCATTCTGGGAACCTGGTCTATACGATAGGGTGAACACAAAACGCGTGAAAAACATGGCCCAACTTGCCTGACGAGGATTCAGTCTCCTCGCTGCCCGAATGTACTCCAGATTGCGGTGGTCAGTCAAAATGAGAAAAGGTTGTTTAGCCCCCTCAAGCCAATGTCTCCACACCTTAAGAGCTTTCACAACAGCTAACAGCTCCCGATCCCCCACGTCGTAGTTTTGCTCCGCCGGGCTGAGCTTCTTCGAGAAGAAAGCACAGGGGCGGAGTTTGGGAGGCGTACCCGAGCGCTGAGACAGTACAGCTCCTATCCCCGCCTCGGACGCGTCCACCTCGACTATGAATTGCAAGGACGGATCCGGATGAGCCAGCACGGGAGCCGTGGTGAACAGCGCCTTCAGCTGACCAAAAGCCCTGTTCGCCTCCGCTGACCACTGCAGGCGCACCGAACCGCCCTTTAGCAAAGAGGTTATGGGAGCTGCTACCTGGCCAAAGCCCCGGATAAATCTCCGGTAGTAGTTGGCAAAAGCCAAAAATCGCTGCACCTAGTAGTCGGCCAATTACGCACGGCTGAAATGCGGTCACACTCCATTTCGACCCCTGACTCTGACAAGCGGTATCCTAAGAAGGAGACGGACTGTCTGAAGAACAGACATTTCTCAGCCTTAACGTACAGGTCATGCTCCAACAGTCTACCAAGCACTTTGCGCACCAGGGACACATGCTCGTCGCGTGTAGCGGAGTATATGAGAATATCATCTATATACACCACTACACCCTGTCCATGCAGGTCCCTGAAAATCTCATCGACAAAGGATTGAAATACTGAGGGAGCATTCATCAACCCGTACTGCATGACGAGGTACTCATAGTGACCAGAGGTGGTACTAAATGCCGTCTTCCACTCGTCCCCCTCCCGGATACGGATCAGATTGTACGCGCTCCTGAGGTCCAATTTTGTGAAGAAGCGTGCACCGTGCAATGACTCCGTCATACTAGCAATGAGAGGAAGAGGATAGCTGTATTTTACAGTTATCTGATTTAGACCTCGATAGTCAATGCACGGGCGTAAACCTCCATCCTTCTTCTTCACAAAAAAAGAAACTTGAGGAGGCAGGGGAAGTGGAGGGCCGAATGTATCCCTGTCCCAGAGATTCGGTGACATATGTCTCCATAGCCACCGTCTCCTCCTGTGACAGAGGATACACGTGACTCCTGGGAAGTGCAGCACCCTCACGGAGATCTATCGCACAATCCCCTCGTCGATGGGGTGGTAATTGAGTCGCCTTCCTTTTACAGAAGGCGAGAGCCAAATCAGGATATTCTGAGGGAATATGCATTGGGGAGACATTGTTTGGACTCTCCACCGTGGTTGCCCCTACGGAAACACCTACACACCTTCCCGAGCACTGAGGTGACCATCCCTTAAGAGCCCTCTGTTGCCACGAAATACTGGGGTCATGGGTGGCTAGCCAGGGAAGGCCCAGCACCACGGGAAACGCAGGGATATCAATGAAGAGACTAATTCTCTCTTCATGACCCCCCTGTGTCACCATCCGAAGTGGAGCTGTGACCTCCCTAACCATACCTGACCCTAAGGGGCGACTATCTAGGGCACGTATGGGGAAGGGCACATCTAACGGCAATATAGGAATCCCTAATCTATGCGCAACCAATCTGTCCATAAAATTCCCAGCTGCGACGGAATCTACGAGCGCCCTATGCTGGGAATGTGGGGAAAACTCAGGGAAAATAACATTAATCATCATGTGAGCAACAGGGGAGCTCTGGGTGAGTTGGGTGCCTACTCACCTGAGATGATCCCCCAGAACCCTGCCTGCTGCCTCGATTCCATGAGGGTCTTCTCCTGCACCGGCCCGCAGTGTGTCCTCTGCGGCCACAGTTGGTGCAGGAGACCACCCCCTGCTCGGCCTCTCCCATCAGCACTTCCAAGCTCCATAGGTGTGGACTCGGAAGTGCTGGGGGATGGACTGGACGGACCCTGATCTGCACGTCCGCGGGTAGCCAACAGGTTATCCAGCCGGATCGATAAATCTACCAGCTGGTCCAGGTTAAGATTAGTGTCCCTGCAGGCCAGCTCCCGACGAACGTCCTCCCGTAGACTGCATCGGTAGTGATCAATCAGGGCCCTCTCGTTCCATCCCGCGCTGGCTGCCAGTGTCCTGAAATCCAGGGCGTATTCCTGTGCGCTCCTCCTTCCCTGACTGAGGTGAAACAGACGCTCCCCCGCCGCTCTCCCCTCAGGCGGATGATCAAAAACTGCCCGGAAACAGGTAACGGGTAAAATCCTCATAGCGAACGGACTCAGCGTCTATTCCACCCCACTCCGCGTTGGCCCATTCCAGGGCTCTGCCCGACAGACAGGAGATGAGGGCGGACACGCTCTCGTATCCCGAGGGAGCCGGGTGGATGGTGGCCAGGTAAAGCTCCACCTGGAGCAGGAAACCCTTACACCCGGCAGCTGTCCCATCGTATTCCCTCGGGAGCGAGAGCCGAAGACCACTGGACCCAGGGGTTGAGGATCCTGATGGAAGATAATTTGGCGAAAGAGGAGGTGTAGAAAACCCAACTCTCTCCTATCGATCCATGGTGTGGATCACTTGATCCAGAGCCGAGCCTAGTCGCTGCAGTATGGTCGCGTGCTGGTGGATGCGTTCCTCCAACGAAGCGCTGGGATCGGGCGTGCCTGCTGACTCCATAACGGGTGCGTGATTCTGTCAGCGTCTGGGTGCAGTGGGGAAACGGAATCAGGCGCAGGACACAGAACTGAGAATTAATGGCTTTACTCGACTCCAAGTAAATAATGCAAACCCTCCACGCAGGGAAGAGCAAAAACAACAGCTCAACAGACGACGTAACAAGAACAATCACGCACACACTCAGGAGGGAAAACAGAGGTAATATAGGGAAACTAATAAGCCTAATGGGTAACAGGTGTGAACAATACAGACAGAACTAGTGAGACACAGAAACATAGATCGGTGGCAGCTAGTACTCCGGTGACGACGACCGCCGAAGCCTGCCCGAACGAGGAGGAGGGGCAGCCTCGGCCGTATCTGTGACATTCTGATTTGCTGGGCCTGGCTCCCAAATAGGTGGGCCTATGCCCTCCCAGGCCCACCCATGGCTGCGCCCCTGCTCAGTCATGTGAAATCCATATATTAGGGCCTAATGTCCTTTTATGAACTATAAGTCAGTAAAATCGTTTAAATTGTTGCATGTTGCATTCATAGTTTTGTTTAGTATAAATGGGGGGCTGGGCTGTGGGCAGAGGAGAGAGAGAGAGAGAAGAGAGAGAGAGAGAGAGAGAGAGAGAGAGAGAGAGAGACCCCATACTTTAATGAAGACAGCTTCTCCATCCTGGAGGGGGAAATCAATCATTTCCAGACCCAGAGACATGTACTAGTCTGTGGTGACCTAAATGCCAGAACTGGACAAGAACCTGACACCCTCAGCACACAGGGGGACAAACACCTACCTGGAGGTGACAGCATTCCCTCCCCTATATGCCCCCTAGGCACAACTACGACAACATAACCAACAAAAACGGGTCACAACTCCTGCAGCTCTGTCGCACACTGGGTATGTACATAGTCAATGGTAGGCTTCGAGGGGACTCCTATGGTAGGTACACCTATAGCTCATCTCTTGGCAGTAGTACTGTAGAATACTTTATCACTGACCTCAACCCAGAGTCTCTCAGAGCGTTCACAGTCAGCCCATTGACACCCCTATCAGACCACAGCAAACGAAGTTTACAGTCTACTCGAACAGAGCAATACTCAATCATGAGGCATCAAAGCCAAAGGAACTGAATAATATTAAGAAATGTTATTGATGGAAGGAATGTAGTGTCGAAACCTACCAAAAAACAATTAGGCAACAACAAATTCAATCCCTTTTAGACAACTTCCTGGACAAAACGTTCCACTGTAATAGTGAAGGTGTAAACTTGGCAGTAGAAAACCTAAACAGTATACTTGACCTCTCAGCTTCCCTATCAAATCTAAAAATCTCTAACAGAAAACCGAAGAAAAGTAACAACAGTGAGTGGTTTGATGAAGAATGCAAAAACCTAAGAAAGAAATTGAGAAACCTATCCAACCAAAAACATAGAGACCCAGAAAACCTGAGCCTACGCCTTCACTATGGTGAATCACTAAAACAATACAGAAATACACTACGGAAAAAGAAGGAACAGCATGTCAGAAATCAGCTCAATGTAATTGAAGAATCCATAGACTCTAACCACTTCTGGGAAAATTGGAAAACACTAAACAAACAACAACACGAAGAGCTATCTATCCAAAACGGAGATGTATGGGTAAACCACTTCTCCAATCTTTTTGGCCCTATAACAAAGAACAAACAGCAAGAAAATGATCAAATGCAAATCTTAGAATCAACTATTAAAGACTACCAGAACCCACTGGATTCTCCAATGACATTGAATGAACTACAGGACAAAATACAAACCCTCCAACCCAAAAAGGCCTGTGGTGTTGATGGGATCCTCAATTAAATGATAAAATATACAGATCACAAATTCCAATTGGCTATACTTAAACTCTTTAACATCATCCTTAGCTCTGGCATCTTCCCCAATATTTGGAACCAAGGACTGATCACCCCAATCCACAAAAGTGGAGACAGATTTGACCCCAATAACTACCGTGGGATATGCTTCAACAGCAACCTTGAGAAAATCCTCTGCATTATCATTAACAGCAGACTAGTTCATTTCCTCAGTGAAAACAATGTACTGAGCAAATGTCAAATTGGCTTTTTACCAAATTACCATACGATAGACCACATATTCACCCTGCACACCCTAATTGACAAACAAACAAACCAAAACAAAGGCAAAGTCT
Source organism: Coregonus clupeaformis (assembly GCF_020615455.1). Taxonomy (NCBI): domain Eukaryota; kingdom Metazoa; phylum Chordata; class Actinopteri; order Salmoniformes; family Salmonidae; genus Coregonus; species Coregonus clupeaformis. The sequence continues at coordinate 11,455 of NW_025535444.1, read as the reverse complement.
TGTTGATTTCAAAAAAGCTTTTGACTCAATTTGTCATGAGGGTCTGCTATACAAATTGATGGAAAGTGGGGTTGGGGGAAAAAAATAAGACATTATAAAATCCATGTACACAAACAACAAGTGTGCGGTTAAAATTGGCAAAAAACACACACATTTCTTTCCACAGGGCCGTGGGGTGAGACAGGGATGCAGTTTAAGCCCCACACTCTTCAACAAATGTCTACTGTTTGCTGATGATCTGATGCTTCTGTCACCAACCAAGGAGGGCCTACAGCAGCACCTAGATCTTCTGCACAGATTCTGTCAGACCTGGGCCCTGACAGTAAATCTCAGTAAGACAAAACTAATGGTGTTCCAAAAAAGGTCCAGTTGCCAGGACCACAAATACAAATTCCATCTAGACACCGTTGCCCTAGAGCACACAAAAAAACTATACATACCTCGGCCTAAACATCAGCGCCACAGGTAACTTCCACAAAGCTGTGAACGATTTGAGAACAAGGCAAGAAGGGCCTTCTATGCCATCAAAAGGAACATAAAATGTGACATACCAATTAGGATCTGGCTAAAAATACTTGAATCAGTTATAGAACCCATTGCCCTTTATGGTTGTGAGGTCTGGGGTCCGCTCACCAACCAAGAATTCACAAAATGGGACAAACACCAAATAGAGGAACAGTAATGTTTACTCTGCATGCAGAATTCTGCAAAAATATCTTCAGTGTACAACAAAAAACACCAAATAATGCATGCCGAGCAGAATTAGGCCGATACCCGCTAATTATCAAAATCCAGAAAAGTGCCGTTAAATTCTATAACCACTTAAAAGGAAGCAATTCCCAAACCTTCCATAACAAAGCCATCACTTACAGAGAGATGAACATGGAGAATAGTCCCCTAAGTAAGCTGGTCCTGGGGCTCTGTTCACAAACACAAACAGAGCCCCACAGAGCCCCAGGACAACAACAACAACACAATTAGACCCAACCAAATCATGAGAAAACAAAAAAAGAATTACTTGACACATTGGAAAGAACTAACAAAAAAACAGAGCAAACTAGAATGCTATTTGGCCCTAAACAGAGAGTACACAGTGGCAGAATACCTGACCACTGTGACTGACCCAAAATTAAGGACAGCTTTGACTATGTACAGACTCAGTGAGCATAGCCTTGCTATTGAGAAAGGCTGCCGTAGGCAGACCTGGCTGTCAAGAGAAGACAGGCTATGTGCACACTACCCACAAAATGAGGTGGAAACTGAGCTGCACTTCCTAACCTCCTGCCAAATACATATTTCCCTCAGATTACAGAGATCCACCAAGAATTTGAAAACAAACCCAATTTTGATAAACTCCCTTATCTACTGGGTGAAAAACCACAGTGTGCCATCACAGCAGCAATGTGTGTGACCTGTTGCCACAAGAAAAGGGCAACCAGTGAAGAACAAACACCATTGTAAATATAACCCATATTTATGTTTATTTATTTTCCCATTTGTACTTTAACTATTTGCACATTGTTACAACACTGTAAATATACATAATATGACATTTGAAATGTCTTTATTCTTTTGGAACTTCTGAGTGTAATGTTTACTGTTAGTATTTATTGTTTATTTCACTTTTGTTTACTATCTACTTCACTTGCTTTGGAAATGTTAACATACGTTTCCCATGCCAATAAAGACCTTAAATTGAAATTGAATTGAATTGAATTGAATTGAGAGAGAGAGAGAGAGAGAGAGAGAGAGAGAGAGAGAGAGAGGCACTCTATGTTATCATAAAAGGGAGGAGGACAGATGGAGGAGGAAACAGGTGAAGGAAAGAGGGCTTACCCTGCAAACTCCCCCCTCCCATTCATTCTACAGAGGTCTTGACCTGGGTTGGGTCGGAGTGTGAGGTGCTGGTGCTTTGGTCTGATCACTCCCTGGTGCTGCACTGGCTAGTCCATTTCAAATCAAATCAAATGTTATTTGTCAGATGCTTCGTAAACAACAGGTGTAGACTAACAGTGAAATGCTTAGTTACAGGCCCTTCCCTTCAATGCAGAGAGAGAAAAATTGAAATAATAGAAAAATAATAACACAAGGAAAAATACACAATGAGTAACGATAACTTGGCTTTATACACGGGGTACCAGTACCAACAAGCTCTCACAGTCTCATGTCAGAATTAGACATTCATTCATGTTTCTCAAACGTCAAATGTAAAAGTTTTTCCAAATGTCAAATTTCAATGTGTTTGTTTACTTCACTGTATCGTTCCAAGGTTAAATTTAGGCATTAACTCTTAAGGTTAGGCATTAACTCTGAATTGTTAAGGTAAGGGTTAAGGTTTGGGATAGGCTTAAAACAAAAATATTAGACATTTACATTTACATTTTACAAATGACTTTCTATCGCTGTATTCGAACATGCAACGTTTGGAACCATAGGCAGATGCTTACACCTATCCACCATCCCCGTCCACAACGCCCTAGCAAAACTGAAACCTACTTGAAGGTAACAGCGATCACTGTTGCCCCTAGTGGCCGGTTTCCATGTCATCGCCCGACGTCCTCAGACATGGATGGACGTCGAATACTGACTTGTATCACGGGTGACCTGCCTGACCAGTACCAAGTCTTTGTGCAGGGGTAAGAGGTAATTGAGGTAGATGTGTACATATAGGTAGGGATAAAATGACTAGGTAACAGGATAGATAACAAACTGTAACAGCAGCGTATGTGATGAGTCAAAATAGTTATTGCAAAAAGGGTCAATCCAGATAGTCCGGGTAGGTATTGGTTAACTATTTAGCTAACTATTTAGCAGTCTTATGGCTTGGGGATAGAAGCTGTTCAGGGTCCTGCTGGTTCCATACTTGGTACATCGTTACTGCTTGCTGTGCATTAGCAGAGAACAGTCTATGACTTGGGTGGCTGGAGTCTTTGATAATTTTTAGGTCCTTTCTCTGACACCTCCTGGTATAGAGGTCCTGGATGGCAGGGAGCTTGGAACTACTGGGCCGTACGCACTACCCTCTGTAGCGCCTTGCAGCCAAGCAGTTGCCATACCAAGCGGTGATGCAGTCAGTCAAGATGCTGTCAATGGTGCAGCTATAGAACTTTTTGAGGATCTCATAGCGCTTTGTACTGTTCACACTACTACAGTGGATACAATGTAAACAAACGTTATGCCTTCAAATCCCATCTCAAATAAGATTCCTTTTCAGTTACCTTCTGGCAAAAATGCTACCAACAAACCTTTTTAAGCCAATAGGCTGCAGGCAGCTGCCTTTGGATTGGGATACAGCCATGGTGTATGCTGTTGCTGCATATATGTTTATGATATACAGGTAACTGCCAAAATAATGGCCTGCCCAGCATTTTTATACATGACCCTAAGCATGATGGGATGTTAATTGCTTAATTAACTCAGGAACCACACCTGTGTAAGCACCTGCATTCAATATACTTTGTATCCCTCATTTACTCAGGTGTTTCTATAATTTTGGCAGTTAACTGTACATACAATGTGTATGTGTGGTTGTGTGTGTGTGTGTGGTGCTGTGCATGGTGTGTTTTGTCCCTCCCTCTATCTGTCAAGGTCACTGAGAGGATGTCATAAATCCAGTCTAAAGCACTGACCATCCCAGCCTCAGCTCTGAGCAGCCTGCTGCCTGCAGCCCAACACATACAGTGAGGGAAAAAAGTATTTGATCCCCTGCTGATTTTATACGTTTGCCCACTGACAAAGAAATGATCAGTCTATAATTTTAATGGTAGGTTTATTTGAACAGTGAGAGACAGAATAACAACAAAAAATCCAGAAAAACGCATGTCAAAAATGTTATAAATTGATTTGCATTTTAATGAGGGAAATAAGTATTTGACCCCCTCTCAAGATTTCTGGCTCCCAGGTGTCTTTTATAAAGGTAACAAGATGAGATTAGGAGCACACACTTAAAGGGAGTGCTCCTAATCTAAGTTTGTTACCTGTATAAAAGACACCTGTCCACAGAAGCAATCAATCTATCAGATTCCAAACTCTCCACCATGGCCAAGACCAAAGAGCTCTCCAAGGATGTCAGGGACAAGATTATAGACCTACACAAGGCTGGAATGGGCTACAAGACCATCGCCAAGCAGCTTGGTGAGAAGGTGACAACAGTTGGTGCGATTATTCGCAAATGGAAGAAAATACAAAATAACTGTCAATCTCCCTCGGCCTGGGGCTCCATGCAAAATCTCACCTCGTGGAATAGCAATGATCATGAGAACGGTGAGGAATCAGCCCAGAACTACACGGGTGGATCTTGTCAATGATCTCAAGGCAGCTGGGACCATAGTCACCAAGAAAACAATTGGTAAAACACTACGCCGTGAAGGACTGAAATCCTGCAGCGCCCGCAAGGTCCCCCTGCTCAAGAAAGCACATATACAGGGCCGTCTGAAGTTTGCCAATGAACATCTGAATGATTCGGAGGAGAACTGGGTGAAAGTGTTGTGGTCAGATGAGACCAAAATGGAGCTCTTTGGCATCAACTCAACTTGCCGTGTTTGGAGGAGGAGGAATGCTGCCTATGACCCCAAGAACACCATCCATGGAGGTGGAAACATTATGCTTTGGGGGTGTTTTCTGCTAAGGGGACAGGACAACTTCACTGCATCAAAGGGACGATGGACGGGGCCATGTACCGTCAAATCTTGGGTGAGAACCTCCTTCCCTCAGCTAGGGCATTGAAAATGGGTCATGGATGGGTATTCCAGCATGACAATGACCCAAAACACACGGCCAAGGCAACAAAGGAGTGGCTCAAGAAGAAGCACATTAAGGTCCTGGAGTGGCCTAGCCAGTCTCCAGACCTTAATCCCATAGAAAATCTGTGGAGGGAGCTGAAGGTTCGAGTTGCCAAACATCATCCTAGAAACCTTAATGACTTGGAGAAGATCTGCAAAGAGGAGTGGAACAAAATCCCCTCCTGAGATGTATGCAAACCTGGTGGCCAACTACAAGAAACGTCTGACCTCTGTGATTGCCAACAAGGGTTTTGCCACCAAGTACTAAGTCATGTTTTGCAGAGGGGTCAAATACTTATTTCCCTCATTAAAATGCAAATCAATTTATAACATTTTTGACATGCGTTTTTCTGGATTTCTTTGTTGTTATTCTGTCTCTCACTGTTCAAATAAACCTACCATTAAAATTATAGACTGATCATGTCTTTGTCAGTGGGCAAACGTACAAAATCAGCAGGGGATCAAATACTTTTTTCCCTCACTGTACCCACCGCTCCAATGTTATGTACACCAGAAACGCTGATGCTTAGCTCTGTTTACCATGCACGTACACACACACGTGCACACACACACACATATAAACACACAGCGCCCAATTTTTCTCACACACACACACTCACGCCTCTCTCACATGCACACACACAATCAATACACCCAGCCTCCTAAACTATGTTATTCAGAAATGTTCAACCCAAGGTAGAGAGACACACACACACACACAGAGCTGGTCTCCGGAGCTATGCAGCCCTGGTCTATTCCTGTAGCAGTGGAAACAGAGTCCAGGCTAAGCTGAACACATACACACCACAGCAGCTGCCCTGTCACTGATCTCCTATTGGAGTCTAGATCCCAACTAGCAGCTCCAGCAGGCAGGGGCTTAAAGGTTACATCACACACAGCTCTTGTCATGCCTGATGGCACCAATAAAGCACACACACACTGAGTCACTAACGGTCAGCGATGGATTTAGGTTAAACTCCATTTAAGAGCTAATGCTCTCTCTCATGCTCTCATATCAATGTCCCTGTAACTCTAACTATAGTGAAATGAAAACAATTTGATCACCTCGGAATCAGATCAGAGAGAACACTGTGTTGTAAAATAAGAGATCATGAAGTACTGTAGCTTCTGGTTGCATCGCAAACAGCACCCTATTCCCTCTATAGTGCACTACTTTTGACGAGGGCCCATATACTGTAGAGCAAGCACTATATAGGGAATATACTGTATATACTGCACTGCACGTACTCTTGCTTGCACACACATACACATGCGTGCATGCACTACCCTCTCTTCTCTCTCTCTCTCTCTCTCTCTCTCTCTCTCTCTCTCGCTCTCTCTCTCTCTCTCTCTCTCCTCTCTTTCAATTCAATTTGCTTTATTGGCATGATGTAACAATGTACATATTGCCAAAGCTTACTTTGGAGATTTACAATATTAACATAATAAAAATTATAATAATCAATATTGTCAACGGGACAACAGTAACAACAATAATCAAGGGTCAAAATAACTATACATTGAACACTAACAATAACAATAAGCATAGAGGACATGTGCAGGTTGGTTGGTCTGTCAGACACTGTCCCTCAATGTAGTGCGCTGCCAACCCACAGCTCTTTGCGTCCTCCCCCAACAGGACGGGTAGCCTATTCTCATCAGAGAGGTCTTTGAAACCTTGAATAAGGGTTTCAAATTTGAGGAAATGAAACTCTCTAATTGTTTTATATTTTTGACATTTTGTCAGGAAATGCAGCTCTTTCTTGGGTTCTGCTGTGGTGCAGTGGTTGCATAGCTTTACAGGGAGCCAGGTTTTCCTGTGTCTACCCTTCTCAATGGCAAGGCTGTGCTCACTGATCCTGTGCTTTCTCAAGGTTTTTCTAAGGTTTTGATCTGTAACCATGGTCAAATAGTTAGCCACGGTGTACTGTCGTTTTAGAGCCAGATAGCACTGCATTTTACGTTGTGCTTGTGCTTGTGTTTCCCAATAAGTAATGTAGTTTTGTTTTGACTGTGTTGTAATTTGGTTTATTCTGATTGATTGGATGTTCTGGTCCTGAGGCTTCAGTGTGTTAGTAGAACAGGTTTGTGAACTCAGTCCCAGGACCAGCTGGATGAGGGGACTCTTTTCTTTGCTCAGCTCTTGGCATTGCAGGGCTTGGTAATGATATGAGAGGGGGTCACTGTATTTGAGATGTTTCCAAAACTTAATTGCTATTTTTTTAGTTTTTATTATTAGTGGATATTGTCCTAATTCTGCCCTGCATGCATTGTTTTTTTGTTTATTTAATTAATTAATTGTTTTAGTTTTATTTATTTAAAAGGTTTTTTTTAGGGGGTAGATCAGCTTTAATATTGCAGATAGATTGTAACTTCCCATCAACATAATTATCTGCATCACTTCCAATCCCCATATGTTTTTTTTTCCCCATGAATATACAGTATATATATATATATATATATATATATATATATATATATATATATATATATATACAGTGGGGGAAAAAAGTATTTAGTCAGCCACCAATTGTGCAAGTTCTCCCACTTAAAAAGATGAGAGAGGCCTGTCATTTTCATCATAGGTACACGTCAACTATGACAGACAAATTGAGAAAAATAAATCCAGAAAATCACATTGTAGGATTTTTAATGAATTTATTTGCAAATTATGGTGGAAAATAAGTATTTGGTCACCTACAAACAAGCAAGATTTCTGGCTCTCACAGACCTGTAACTTCTTCTTTAAGAGGCTCCTCTGTCCTCCTCTCGTTACCTGTATTAATGGCACCTGTTTGAACTTGTTATCAGTATGAAAGACACCTGTCCACAACCTCAAACAGTCACACTCCAAACTCCACTATGGCCAAGACCAAAGAGCTGTCAAAGGACACCAGAAACAAAATTGTAGACCTGCACCAGGCTGGGAAGACTGAATCTGCAATAGGTAAGCAGCTTGGTTTGAAGAAATCAACTGTGGGAGCAATTATTAGGAAATGGAAGACATACAAGACCACTGATAATCTCCCCCGATCTGGGGCTCCACGCAAGATCTCACCACGTGGGGTCAAAATGACCACAAGAACGGTGAGCAAAAATCCAGAACCACACGGGGGGACCTAGTGAATGACCTGCAGAGAGCTGGGACCAAAGTAACAAAGCCTACCATCAGTAACACACTACGCCGCCAGGGACTCAAATCCTGCAGTGGCAGACGTGTCCCCCTGCTTAAGCCAGTACATGTCCAGGCCCGTCTGAAGTTTGCTAGAGTGCATTTGGATGATCCAGAAGAGGATTGGGAGAATGTCATATGGTCAGATGAAACCAAAATATAACTTTTTGGTAAAAACTCAACTCGTCGTGTTTGGAGGACAAAGAATGCTGAGTTGCATCCAAAGAACACCATACCTACTGTGAAGCATGGGGGTGGAAACATCATGCTTTGGGGCTGTTTTTCTGCAAAGGGACCAGGACGACTGATCCGTGTAAAGGAAAGAATGAATGGGGCCATGTATCGTGAGATTTTGAGTGAAAACCTCCTTCCATCAGCAAGGGCATTGAAGATGAAACGTGGCTGGGTCTTTCAGCATGACAATGATCCCAAACACACCGCCCGGGCAACGAAGGAGTAGCTTCATAAGAAGCATTTCAAGGTCCTGGAGTGGCCTAGCCAGTCTCCAGATCTCAACCCCATAGAAAATCTTTGGAGGGAGTTGAAAGTCTGTGTTGCCCAGCGACAGCCCCAAAACATCATTGCTCTAGAGGAGATCTGCATGGAGGAATGGGCCAAAATACCAGCAACAGTGTGTGAAAACCCAGTGTATTGAGAAACTTTTGTTATTGACCAAATACTTATTTTCCACCATAATTTGCAAATAAATTCATTAAAAATCCTACAATGTGATTTTCTGAATTAATTTTTTCAATTTGTCTGTCATAGTTGACGTGTACCTATGATGAAAATTACAGGCCTCTCTCATCTTTTTTAAGTGGGAGAACTTGCACAATTGGTGGCTGACTAAATACTTTTTTTCCCCACTGTATATATATATACATATATACACATACATAAATATACACATACATACATATAAATACATATATATACATATCCTTTTTTTTAAATGTATTTTCCTTTATTACTTTCCAACCCCACCACCACTCCCGTAATTGGAATAAACTTGTGAACAACAACGCTTAGGCCTCTACTTCCAGCGTATACATAAAGCTTATACATACAGTGTGGGAAAAAAGTGTTTGATCCCCTGCTGATTTTGTACGTTTGCCCACTGACAAAGAAATGATCAGTCTATAATTTTAATGGTAGGTTTATTTGAACAGTGAGAGACAGAATAACAACAAAACAATCCAGAAAAACGCATGTCAAAAATGTTATACATTGATTTGCATTTTAATGAGGGAAATAAGTATTTGACCCCCTCTCAATCAGAAAGATTTCTGGCTCCCAGGTGTCTTTTATACAGGTAACGAGCTGAGATTAGGAGCACACTCTTAAAGGGAGTGCTCCTGATCTCAGTTTGTTACCTGTATAAAAGACACCTGTCCACAGAAGCAATCAATCAATCAGATTCCAAACTCTCCACCATGGCCAAGACCAAAGAGCTCTCCAAGGATGTCAGGGGACAAGATTGTAGACCTACACAAGGCTGGAATGGGCTACAAGACCATCGCCAAACAGCTTGGTGAGAGAGGTGACAACAGTTGGTGCTATTATTCGCAAATGGAAGAAACACAAAAGACCTGTCAATCTCCCTCGGCCTGGGGCTCCATGCAAAATCTCACCTCGTGGAGTTGCAATGATCATGAGAACGGTGAGGAATCAGCCCAGAACTACACGGGAGGATCTTGTCAATGATCTCAAGGCAGCTGGGACCATAGTCACCTAGAAAACAATTAGTAACACACTACGCCGTGAAGGACTGAAATCCTGCAGCGCCCGCAAGGCCCCCCTGCTCAAGAAAGCACATATACAGGCCCTTCTGAAGTTTGCCAATGAACATCTGAATGATTCAGAGGAGAACTGGGTGAAAGTGTTGTGGTCAGATGAGACCAAAATCGAGCTCTTTGGTATCAACTCAACTCGCCGTGTTTGGAGGAGGAGGAATGCTGCCTATGACCCCAAGAACACCATCCCCACCGTCAAACATGGAGATGGAAACATTATGCTTTGGGGGTGTTTTTCTGCTAAGGGGACAGGGCAACTTCACCGCATCAAAGGGACGATGGACGGGGCCATGTACCATCTTGGGTGAGAACCTCCTTCCCTCAGCCAGGGCATTGAAAATGGGTCGTGGATGGGTATTCCAGCATGACAATGACCCAAAACACACGGCCAAGGCAACAAAGGAGTGGCTCAAGAAGAAGCACATTAAGGTCCTGGAGTGGCCTAGCCAGTCTCCAGACCTTAATCCCATAGAAATTCTGTGGAGGGAACTGAAGGTTCGAGTTGCCAAACATCAGCCTCGAAACCTTAATGACTTGGAGAAGATCTGCAAAGAGGAGTGGGACAAAATCCCTCCTGAGATGTGTGCAAATCTGGTGGCCAACTACAAGAAACATCTGACCTCTGTGATTGCCAACAAGGGTTTTGCCACCAAGTACTAAGTCATGTTTTGCAGAGGGGTCAAATACTTATTTCCCTCATTAAAATGTTAATCAATTTATAACATTTTTGACATGCGTTTTTATGGATTTTTTTGTTGTTATTCTGTCTCTCACTGTTCAAATAAACCTACCATTAAAATTATAGACTGATCATGTCTTTGTCAGTGGGCAAACGTACAAAATTAGCATCGGATCAAATACTTAATTCCCCTCACTGTACTATATACATTTTATGGACACAGTCAATTTTACAATAATTATATTTTGTTTGTTTTTACTCCTGAACTTCCTCTACCCTCAACCTCTCCGATCATTTTCATGATGTCCATCCGGTTTGCCTCTACATGCCATATCCCCCTAAACTGTGCTCTTTTCACAAAGTTCTCAACCTATATTCTTATTATGGACACAGTATGTTTTACATTAGTTATTTTGTTGTTATTAGTTGTTATTAGTCCCAACCTTCAGCTCCATTCAACCCCTCCCATCTATCTCTTAACACCATCCATATTGGATTTCTACTTGCCATATATTTCTCAACTGTACTGTGATGTTTCACAAAAGTTCTGAACACTTCTATTCTCATTGTTTCTACAGATTGTAAATTGAAAATAAACATTTTTGCTAAAAGTATTATTATATTATTGATCGAATTGACTGTGACTTTTCAGATCACCCAGTAGTGCTATCTGCAGGGTTAGCTCCGGGTAAATATTGCAATCCTTCAGCCATTCCTGGACCTGTGACAAGCTACAAATGGACAGTACCGAAACAAATGACCCTGCATGCATTGTTTGTAGTTTTCCTCTGGACGTAGGATAATCTTACAGAACTCTGCATGCAGGGTTTCAATTGGGTGTTTGTCCCATTGGGTGAAATCTTGTTTTGCAAGTGGACCCCACACCTCGCTGCCATAAAGTGCAATTGGTTCAATGACACATTGAATTAGTTTTAGACCAATTTTATTAGATATTTCAAGTTGAATTTGTTTTTTAATGGCGTAGAATTTTCGTGCTTTTTCTCTCAGTTAATTCACTGCCTCAATAAGG